>NW_006203604.1:606984-645915 GCF_000334495.1 Tupaia belangeri chinensis | reverse complement strand
ATGGCCACACCCAAATCCCTTCTCCTCCATTCTCTTCTCTGGATTTTGGGCACATATGCACATGTGCCCAGGGTGATTTTTGCTGCTGAGTCCAGGACTCAAACCATGGCCAGCCATCCAGGAATCCACTATACCACCAGCAATTTAAAGATCTCAGTTCATTATGTTTTTGGGTATGCATGCACAGAGGCCCAGCGTGAGTTTCAAGCCACCAGGTCCAGGACTTGAACCATGATCAGCCACGTGGGAGTCCAGTGACTTAACCATATACCTTATTGAAGTATAATTAACACAAAATGCAATTCAAAAATTTAAAATACACGTTTCAATGAATTTTGACAAGTGTATATAATCATGTAACCATCACAACAATCATGAAGCAAAATATTTCCATTAATCAATGTTCTCCATCAAACCCTTTCACATTCAACCCCCTTTCTTCCAAACCTGGCCCCTGGAAACCATTGATATGTTTCCTAGAATCATACCTTTATTTTTTCCAGAAATGTATATAAATGGAATCAAATAGTATTTAGTCTCTTGTATCTGACATTTCATATTGATTTTGAGAGCCATCTATTTATTTTTATCAATAGAGCATTCCTTGATACACCATAGTATGTACAAATGTTCTTTGATTTGTGATTGGGTTATGTTCAAGCAAACTGAGAATGAGAACCAGGGACCTTCCCATGTGGCTTTATTAGCATAGATGGTTGTGTTATGACTGTGCCCCTAGGGCTGGCCTCAATCTCGAGTTCATTTTCTTATTGCCAGAGGGTGGGAAGGGAGATGCAAAGAGAGGAAAAAAATCACCAATGGAAGGTGGTTATACCACAGTTCTTTTTTTCTCCAATTCTTCATCCCATCAAGATGTGGGGCACACATACACATAAACCCAGAATATTTTTAAGTCTCTGGAGTTGAGAGTTTTTAAAGAATTATTTTACTTAATTTATTATTATTATTTTTTAATTTTATGAGAGAGACAGAAAAAGAATGAGAAAGCAAGCTGCTGGTTCTGGGATTCAAACCATGGTTGGCCATGTGGGAGTCCAGCACCTTTAACCACTTTAACCCCTGGGGTTGGGATTTGAACCATAGTTAATCAAACGAGATCTGGATCCCAACACATAATACTAAACCTCTGAGCTATGGAGATGGCCCATTACTATTTAATGAAGTTATCAACCGTATTAGTTGTAGGCTGCCATTTTGCTGTGGGTTTTTTTTTTTTTTATGGCACTTTGTCATTGCAATGTTTCATCTTCTCTCCTTTTCAATTTTGTATGGATTGGATACTTTTGAGTATTTATTATCTCTTCTACTCTCGCATTAACTATACCTTTTGTTTTACATTTTTAAGTAATTTCTCTAGGGTTTTGAATCCATCACAATCTACTATGAATTAATATAATATTATATCAATTTATGTACAAGGTATAATGTAATAGTCTTACAACATTATCCTTCTCCTATTGCCTTTATTATTCTTATTTCTAAATGTGTTATAAATACCATAATACATTGCAATTATTTTTGTTTTAGTAGCCAGTAATTAGGAGAAATTAGGAAATTAAAGAAATGTCTTTTATACTTGCCCAAATATTTGCCATCAACCGTATTCTCTAAATCTGAGTTTCTTTTCTTTTTTTTGCTATGGGACACCTGCACTTGCCAGAGAGAGACACAGAAAAGGAAAGTGACTCCAAGGGTGATGGCCACACCCAAATCCCTTCTCCTCCATTCTCTTCTCTGGATTTTGGGCACATATGCACATGTGCCCAGGGTGATTTTTGCTGCTGAGTCCAGGACTCAAACCATGGCCAGCCATCCAGGAATCCACTATACCACCAGCAATTTAAAGATCTCAGTTCATTATGTTATGGCATCTATCATTTCTGACAAGAAGTTAGGTTAGTCTTATTATTCTTCTGCTATATGTGTCTTTTTATCTGGTCAGTTTTAGAATTTTCTCATCATTGGTTTTTATCAGTTATATTATGTGTTTCTATCTATATGTGTGTTTATATTACTTAAGGTTCATTAATTTTTGGATCTGCTAGTTTATATTTTCAATAAATTTGATAGTATTCTATTACTACTTTTTTATAATATTTTTCTATCAGTTTCCCTCTCTTCTGGATTTCTCATTGTAGATAGAGTAAACTGCCTCATTGTGCCTACAAGTCACTATGGGCCTATTTATTGCTTTTTTTTTTTTTTTTTTTTGCTATAGGGCACGTGCGCTTCCCAGAGAGACAGAAAGCTAGAAATCACTGCCCGGGGGGATGACCACGCCACCATCCCTTCTCTTCCCTTCTCCTCTCAGGATATTGGGCATGCATGCACACGCGCCCGGCGTGAGCTTAAGCCACCGGGTCCATGACTTGAACCGCAGTTGACTACATGGGAATCCAGCAACATAGCCATTACGCTAACTGCTGGTCCCATAATATTTTCTTATATAGTATCTAATATGATACTAAGCTCATTTAGCAAATTTTTCATTTCTGATATATTAGTTTTCAGTTCAAAATTTCAAATTTTTGTTTGTTTGTTTTGTTTTGTTTTGTTTTGTTTTGAGAGGTTTTTGCTATAGGGTGCGTGCGCTCACCAGACAGACAGAGACAGAGAGATAGAAAGCGAGAAATCACCCCCCGGGGGGATGGCCATGCCGCAATCTTTTCTCCTCCATTCTCCTCTTGGGATCTTGGGCACGCACACACACGCGCCCGGCGTGAGATTAAGCCACCGGGTCCAGGACGCAAACTGCAGTCGACTACATGGGAGTCCAGCGACATAGCCATTACGCTAACTGCTGGTCCCTAAATTTCAATTTTTATTCCTTTTTTTTTTTAAGTCTCCATTTTTCTACAGGAAATTTCTATTTGTTGCCTATTCACAATCAAGGTTTTCCTTTAAATTCTTTAGTATATTTATACTAGATGTTTAAAGTCATTGTATGTTAATTCCATCACTTTTTTCCTTTTTCTTCAGAGAATGTAGTTATGATTATATTTGTGGAAGTCCAAGAAATGGCTGCATCAGGCAGGGATAGCTCGTCTCCAGATGAGATTTGCTATATGGATAGCAAAGCAATTATTAGTAGCAGTGTCTTAGTCCGTTTTTGCATTGCTAATACCTGACACTGAATGATTTAGAAACAAATGGAGGTTTATTGGAAAACTAATGATTCTGCTAGCTGGAAAGTACAAAGGCAATATCCTGTCTTCTGCAGAATATTTAGCAGAATAGAGTGTGTCCTGCGTCCAAGAGCTTCTCTCTCTTGTTCTGATCTAATTCCTTCTACTTACAAGCTCATCAGAACTCATTCATAAAGCCCCTGCCTTAATAACCTTATGACTCAGAAAGGCCTACTCTAGGAACATCATGAAGGGATTAAATTTTTACTTACCACCTTTACTGACATAATCAAGTCCCAACATAAGAATGTTTAGAAAGAAATTCAGAAGTCAAGATACCATCTTCTTTCTTACTTGAGAGAATAAAGGCTCCTCAATATGCATTTGGTCTTTGATGTCAACAATTCTTTCCACACATTGATACACAGCAAAACAGTACTTTAATCTAGGTTAGTTAGCAGTCTTTCTAAATTGAATTAAAAAAAAAAAAAGTTCAGATTTCTACCAATGAAATACATGTTTCTCCGGAAATATTTCTGTAGAATGGTGTACTTGTCACGTAAGGATTCCCACAGGATCAGGTTTTTAGTTTGTCCTGAACCATACATAAATGGTATATGATTCAATCTGATTGGATAAAGCTCAACTCTCCAGTGCCCTGAGCTCTAACTCCTAGAGGAAGGATTACATGAAGTACATTTCAAACCATGCTCTTCTTGGCTGTGATATCTTTTCCTCATGATTGAAAGATTTTAAAGAAAACTTCATATACGTGGGGACCAGCAGTTAGCGTAATGGCTATGTCGCTGGACTTCCATGTAGTCAACCGCGGTTCGAGTCCCAGACCCAGTGGCTTAAACTCACACCGGGCGCATGTGCATGCATGCCCAAGATCCCAAGAGGAGAATGGAGGAGAAGGGATTGTGGCATGGCCGCCCCCCTGGGGCGTGATTTCTCACTTTCTGTCTCTCTGTCTGTCTGGCGAGCGCACACGCCCTATAGCAAAAACCTCTAAAATAAAAACAAAAACTTTATATACATGAATCAGTTGCTGTCTCAGCTTTAGTAAGATTTCAGGTCAGGGTCCATTCTGTAAGGCTAGCTCTTGCTTTGCAATGAGGTTAGGCTTTTAGCTATTCTAATGAGTGCCCAACTTGTGCATTCCCATTAAAGATTAATTTGGCTGCCTCACAACATCTGTGTTCTGCTGACTCCTATCTGTTCCCCAGGCTGCAGGGCCAAGCTCATCCATCATTACCGACAGGCACTTGGAAGCCACCCCTTGCTGTTGCTTCCTCATATCAAAGAATGACTCAGGCAGGGAGACTCCTGGAGTGGCCTGTCCCAGGGGTTCCCGACTCAGGAGCCCTTTTTCAGGTCTTCCCAGTCATCTTTGGGGCTGCATCCTGTAGGCACCAACACAGCCGAGTCCTTGAAAGCAAAGCAAATGGAACATGCTGAAAGGTGGCTTTACAGAGGCATTGAAGCCACCCAGAAATTGGAGACGTTTCTGCCAAAGTTGCCTACCCAAAATAGCAATTGGTGAAATTTAACCTGAGCACTGTTGTCAAAAACAAGTGTATTTTAGTTAATGCTTGGCAGGCAGCCCACCTATGAGTGTATAGGTGGGCCCAGCAAAAGGTTCTAAGAGCCTGGCTGTCCTGGGCTTCTACCCTGAAGCTCTACGTGCTTGCTGACAAAGTAATACAGTTAAGTAGAGAACTGTTCCAAGTGTGCAATTAAGAGAGTCTCTGAAGGGGCTGAGAGAAAGCCATAGGCATAGGAAGTCTTCAGAGCCACACTCTAGACACACCCACAAGGGCATTCTGCAGGGATAAGGATATGGCTGCCTGCTACGGTGAGAACGTGACCCCTGAAGTTCATGTAATAGAAACTTGATCCAAAATTCATATGTTGATTGTATTTGGAGGTGGGCCTTTGGGGAGGTCACTGGGATTAGAGGAGGCCATAAGGGTGAGGCCTCCATAATGGGATTAAGAAGAGAAAGAGAGACCTGAGCATGTACACTTTTTGTCTCTCATGTGGTGATTTCTGCCATGTTTCATAACACAGCAAGAAGGCTTTCATCAGATGCCAGCCCCCCAACCTCATGCTTCCCAGCCTCCAGAATTCTAGAAGTTAACTTTATTTTCTTTATAAATTACTTAGTCTGTGCAGACACTGCCCTGTGGTACCCAGACATTCAGAAGCAGAACCCTGACCTGTTAACAACTATGCATGTTATGGATAGGCCCCCTGCTACATGTACAGGTAGGTACAACTACAACCACAAATGCAGAAATCAATAACAGATGCAGCACACAACTAGAGAGATACGGAGTTTCCTGACAATTGAGGTATTCAAGCCTTGGCTTATAGACCCTAGAAAAGGAAACTGTACAGAGGATTCAAGCATCAGATAAAACATTTAAGAAGATTGTCTTTGAGCACTCTCTCTAGTCTGAAATCCCATAGTCTCTAAATTTTCTAGTCAACAGCATTTACTAAGTTAATATCCATGGACATGAACTACATGCACACAACATTTACAAGTACATACCACGCGTACTCTCACTCTTGATGCCTCAGTTAAATGGCGTGAATAGATAAGCAAGCCCAGAAACCATTTATACATGTGTGTATAAATGAACTTGTTTAGTGAGCACAGGTGCATACACAGAAAAGCTAGACTGACTTAAAGAGTCTGGAGAACCTTCATGTTGTACTTGAAGTGATTTGATATCTTCTAAGCTACAAATTAAAAGTCATTTCTATAATCCCTATCCTTCGTTTTGCTGAACTGAATAAGTGAAGAGAGCTCCCAAAATATAGTTCTTGGAGAGCAGTGAGAGAAAACTTAGAAGACTAAGAAAAAAGATTGGGTAAGAACAGGCCATAGAATAGCATGTTTTCCTTCTCTGAAACTTCACTGCACAGGTTGGGTAAGAACAGGCCATAGAATAGCATGTTTTCCTTCTCTGAAACTTCACTGCACAGGTTGGGTAAGAACAGGCCATAGAATAGCACGTTTTCCTTCTCTGAAACTTCACTGCACAGGTGAATACACAGGAGGCAGAAGGGAAGGGGTTGAGAGCAGGACAGTCTTTCTGATTACAACCATCATGTAAACTCAGGACGAAATGCTGAGTTGCCTCACAGATGTACACAGATAGGCCCCACTCCAAGCCCACCCTCTGGTGCAACTGCTCTGCAAAGTGATTTCATGTCCGTTCCACTTACTTTATTTACTTCTTACTCTTTTTACGTGAACCCAGGGACCTTTCCACTGTCAGGAATCGATGAAGGAACATTCACTCCTTTCCCCAATCAGACAAGGATGAAAAGAGAACTAAGTTATCGAGGAAGCAGGAAAGCAAAACAATTAACGGAGTGGACAAAACTGAAGTCTTAGTGATATGACCTAGTCAGGAGCACCAAGGAAGTTACCAGGACATACCTCTGAAGTCGGAGGACTCTGGGAGAAAATAGAAAAGGCAGAGTTAATGGGGTAGATTCTTAGTAGTCTGTGTAGGTCTTCAGACATTATTAGGAAGTATTACGTCAACTGCCTGAGATTTTTGTTCATTCCCTACTTTAAGGTGTGCATTGAGAAGGGGCTAAAATGCAAACCATATACTCTTACCCTATTCTCACCTAGTAATGTGTTAGAAGCAGATAACCATTTACAAACCTTAAAGTTATATTAACTGCATTTAATGTTTATCATTTAACTTTAATTTTTTTAATTAATTTATTTTTCATTTTATTTTCTTTGATACATTCAATCACATTATTATTTGTCTTACAAAATGGATATTTCAACAGGTGAACATTTAAAAGCCTTTATTAATATATCATACTGAATAAACTTATGCAATTATATTGAAAATGATATTATAAAATATTTAAGTCTCAATACTAGAATTCACTAATTTCTTTTATTCTGTCCATATCTTTATAGCATATTTCTCTGAATAGCAAATTAGCTTTAGCCATTGTTCTCAGTTGCCTTAAACAATTATGGTCGGGTGTGTTTAATGACAAGTATAATTAGTGCTAACTGTAATAGCCTGCCATATTTTCTGGCAAATACTTCAGAGTTATCTCTAATTCTCACAACAATACTGCAAATTGTTATTACTTCTTATTATTCAGTTAAGAATACTGACATACGTGAATGTAAAATTCCTTGACCGAGGTCACATAGCTTCTAAAATGGGGAGTCTTACCTCCCTTTCTGTTACTCTCCTCACCTTCTACTGACCTTTCTTGAATAAAAACACAAAATGGTGGTCTGATATGAAGTATGAGCTCTGTCCTCATCACCCTTGAATAAACAGAGGAGCCCTCACCCGCACCATGGTGGCTCTACAGAAATGTTGCAGAGAAGGAGGTGGTAACTCTTTGGGAGCCATGATTCTTCTCTGTGTCCCAAGGACAGTGATATAAACATGTTTGCTCTCTCTCCCTAACTTACATGAGCAAAGGCTTAGGTATCTAAGAGCTTGTTACTTAAAGAATGAGCCATGGACCAACAGCCTCAGCCTCATCTTCACCTGAGAAATTGTTAGAAATATAGAATTTTGGGACCGGCAGGTGGCATAATAGTTAAAGCATTAGACTCCCACATGGCCAACCATGGTTTGAGTCCTGAACCTAGAGGCTTGAAACTACACAGGGTGTGTGTGCATGTGTGCCCAGAATTCCAAGAGAGGAGAATGGAGGAGAAGGGACTGCCACATGGACACCCCCCCAGGGGATAGTTTTGTGCTTTTGTCTCTCCAGAGTGAGTACACATGCCTTATGGAAAAATCTCTCTCAAAAAAAAGGGGGAAATACAGAATATCAGACTCTACCCTGAACCTACTGAATCAGACCTGTAGTATTTTTTTAAGAGAGTTTTTGTTTGTTTGTTTGTTTTTGCCATAGGATGCCTGCACTCACTAGTGAGACAGAGAAACAGAAACCAAGAAACAACCCCCCAGGGGGCATAGCTATGAGGCAATCCCCTCTCCTCCATTCTACTCTCTGAATCTTAGGCATGCATGTACTTGTACCCTGCATGAATTTTAAGCTGCTGGGTCCAGGACTTGAACTGTGGCTGACTACCTGGGAGTCCAATGATGTAACCATTATGCCATTTGCTAGTCCCCAGACCTATAGTAATTTAACAAGTATATTTATATGTAAATTGAGACAGTCCTATGTTAAGAATCAAAAATACTGGGACCAGCAGTTAGCGTAATGGCTATGTCACTGGACTCCCATGTAGTCGACCACAGTTCAAGTCCCGGACCTAGTGGCTTAAACTCACGCCGGGCATGTGTGTGTGCGTGCCCAAGATCCCAAGAGGAGAATGGAGGAGAAAGAATTGCGGCATGGTCATCCCCCCTGGGGGTTGATTTCTTGCTTTCTGTCTCCCTGTCTTTCTCTGTCTGTCTGGTGAGCGCACGCACCCTGTAGCAAAAACCTCTTAAAAAAAAATAAAAAATACTGAATTCTGAATTAGACAAAAACTACGATCAGTCTCCTTAAGATGTGCACTGAGATGTATTATATAACACATAAGTACAAGAACTACTAAAAGAACAAAAATGCATTTTTTTTTTTTTTTAGCAGACATAGTTCCTCTTTAATGTCCTGGTGCATTTTGTAAGAACCAATATCTCTTAAAATGGTTCCGGCATCGAAAAAAATAAAAGGGAACCAGCAGTTAGCGTAATGGCTATGTCGCTGGACTCCCACATGGTCGACCGCGGTTCGTGTCCTGGACCCGGTGGCTTAAAACTCACGCCAGGCGCGTGTGCGTGCATGCCCAAGATCCTGAGAGGAGAATGGACAAATTGTATGATTTTCTTTTATAGATCTGTGAAGAATGTGCCTGGCACATTGATTGGGATTGTGTTAAATATGTAGATTAATTTGGGTAAAATTGCCATTTTTGTGTGTGCGTGCCCAAGATCCCAAGAGGAGAATGGAGGAGAAAGAATTGCGGCATGGTCATCCCCCCTGGGGGTTGATTTCTTGCTTTCTGTCTCCCTGTCTTTCTCTGTCTGTCTGGTGAGCGCACGCACCCTGTAGCAAAAACCTCTTAAAAAAAAATAAAAAATACTGAATTCTGAATTAGACAAAAACTACGATCAGTCTCCTTAAGATGTGCACTGAGATGTATTATATAACACATAAGTACAAGAACTACTAAAAGAACAAAAATGCATTTTTTTTTTTTTTTAGCAGACATAGTTCCTCTGTAATGTCCTGGTGCATTTTGTAAGAACCAATATCTCTTAAAATGGTTCCGGCATCGAAAAAAATAAAAGGGAACCAGCAGTTAGCGTAATGGCTATGTCGCTGGACTCCCACATGGTCGACCGCGGTTCGTGTCCTGGACCCGGTGGCTTAAAACTCACGCCAGGCGCGTGTGCGTGCATGCCCAAGATCCTGAGAGGAGAATGGACAAATTGTATGATTTTCTTTTATAGATCTGTGAAGAATGTGCCTGGCACATTGATTGGGATTGTGTTAAATATGTAGATTAATTTGGGTAAAATTGCCATTTTGATTATATTAATTATTTCAATCCAGGAACATGGGAGGTCCTTCCACTTTTTTGTGTCATTTTGAATTTCTTTTTTTAGCTTCTCATAGTTTTCCTTGTGGAGTTCTTTAACTTCTTTGGTTAGGTTTATTTCTAGGTATCTTATACTTTTTGTGGCTATGGTACATGGAATTACTTTTTTCAGTTCTATCTCAGTCTGCCTGCTGTTTGTATACAGAAATGCTATAGATTTCTGTATATTGATTTTGTATCCTGCAACTTTACTGTATTCATGTATTAATTCCAGGAATTTTTTCATGGACACCATTGGGCCTTCTACGAAGACCATCATGTCATCTGCAAATAGATAGTTCCACCTCTTCTTTTCCTATTTCAATGCCTTTCATTTTATTCTCATTTCTGATTGCATTGGCGAGGACTTCCAGTAGTATATTGAAAAGTAGAGAAAGTGGGCATCCTTGTCTTGTACCAGTTTTAGTGGAAAAGCTTTTCAGTTTTTCTCCATTTAGGATGATTTTAGCTATGGATTTTTCATAGATAGCTTTTATTGAGTTGAGAAATGACCCTCCTATGACAATTTTGCTGAAAGTCTTGATCATGAAGGGATGTTTTTAACCTTAACTTACAATAACATCTAGGGGTAGTGTTCTCTAACTGTGTGCTGACTATAGATTGCCAGAGCCATTATATTTTTCACACTGAAAAACATGATAGAGCAGAACCTTGAAAAGTTGAGACTCAGAATTCAAGTGACTGGTGGATTTTAAATGTGTGTGAGGGATTTGTTCAAGACCACATGCTTTGTAGGCAGCAGCAAGAAAATTTCAGAGCTGTTTTTGAACCTATCACTATACACAAAAGGAGGGTCTTTTGCAAAAGCATAATTGTTGAGCAATATGATCACTTTCATGTTTTGAAATAGTTTGCTCAGAAGTTCAAGAACTTGTTTGCACATGATTGGAACCAACCTAGGGTGTGCAGGTGTTCAACACTTAGCCACTCCTAAAGCTTATCCATAGGGAACTGGCTTACGCAAAGTCAAATATGACTTCCCGTTTTTAAGAAATAAGGCTTAAAATGCTTATTTTAAAGGCTCATTTAATTTCTTGGCAATGATATAGCTTTAAAGGGGAAAAAAAGCAGTCTATTTTGATGATATAAGTGTAATTGAATAAGAACCATATGGATTGCATTCTTCCTTTCAAACTGCACATGAATTAGAAATTAAGTCTTCATTCTTCTTCAAGTAATTAATGAGACAATTGATTAAATATGATACTGGACTTAATCGCTAGGCTGAGCTCACAATGGCTCTATGTTGCAGATAACCAGGAGGGGGAGCACAGCCTGGTACCATGATACCAGGTGAATCCGACTTGAGCACTCCCCTATTCTTGTTGTAGGCCATGGAGGGTCCTCTGAAGTAAAGCCCACTCTCCTCAAAGAATCAATGGCAGCCTGTTCACAGTGCAATGCCCTGCATGAGCCCTTTACCTTTAACTCCCTTTGTGAAGGGGAGGGAGGCATATACTCCTCTGTTTTGACTCCCAGTTGGGCTGAGCTTTACGGACAGAGGCAGAATACCGGGCTCCGGTAAGTTTTGGGGAGATGGGCACAGTCTGACTAGAGCAGCTCTCCAGTTTTTAGTTCTTTGAATGTACAGTTCTCTGCCAACCTGACTTAATGTATCTCCCAAACACTTTCCAGCCAGTCGAGCTCCAAATCTTCACACTTGTCTTCTTCCATAGAAGACCTCAGAGTAAGAAAAGTAGGCTTTATTTCTTTTAGCACCATTATTTTACATTTTGATCACTCTTTCTGTTAAGGGCTTTAACATGCTGCTGAACTCCTACCTCTTTACCAGACTCCTTACAAGGCATTTGGCATTTTACTTACATTCGTTTACTTGATTCTCATAACCATCGTTAAAGGTAAGGAGGTATTAACCTCATTGAACTGATGAGGAAACTAAACCTTGAAAAGATGTGACATGCTCAAAGTTGCGCAGCTGGTAAATATAGCAGAGCTGTGTTTCGGACCCAGCTCCAGATGACTCTGAAGTCTGCTGTTCTCGTGTCACATCGCCATCCTGTTTTGTTTCACATTAGCTTAGTGTTTTAATTGGTCACGGGCTCCAGCCCTTTTCTGTCACTGCTTTATTGGAAAAGAACAAAGGTGAACAAAGAACTGGACTGGGATTGCTGATGTCATTGGTTTATACAGACCACCCTGCTCAAACCCCATCTGAAGAACCAAGAAGTGAATGGAAAAACATCTTCTCCATGTCTTCCAGTTTCTCCAACATTCAGATATGATACTTTTCCTCAAAATTTACAATTCTGAAAGATAAAACTGAAGACATATGAATTATCGTGAAGGTTCAGTATCTGTTACTTTGAAACAGCTGTTCATTTGTGAATTCTTGTCAAAATTATATCTTGAAATTTAATATAATGATAGTAATCCATATATTATTAATAAATATGCTTTTGAAATTCATAATCTCTCTCAGATACACCCTATAAACTCATACACTATCTACATGTCCATTGGTCTATTAAACTACACACACAGGAAAACCACACATTTTTTATACAATTCACTCCCTCATAAACAAACACACCCACATAAACACATGCAAGCAATATGTAGACAAGCACATGCAAAGAGATTTGCAAATACACTCACAAACAAATCTATAAAAAAAAAGAGGGAAAAACCACATGCTCATTCCTACTTCTCCCTCACTCTCCTTTCTTTCCCTTCTTGCCTCTCCCTTGCATTCCTTCACTCCCCTCTACAGCAAAGCCTTAAAAGTAGCATGATTTTCAGATTAAAATACTGAGCAGGAGAAACTACCAATTCAAGATATGTCTTCTCTAAGACCTAAATAATAAGAATTCAGCCTCTCCCTTTTGTTAGGACTATGGTCTATCACAGAATAGAAAATTCTAGGGTGACAACTCTTAAATTCATTCAGAAAAAAAATAACTTTAGGAAGCATTTCTATAAATCATAGTGATAATATTCATTTATTTTTTAAAAGAATAAATTAATTTTATTTATTATTATTCTTAATTTGCTATAGGACATTTGCACTCACCAGAGAGAGAGAAATAGAGAGTGAGAAAGCAAGCCTCCAGGTCTGTAATTCAAATTGTGGGAAGCCATGTGGGAGCACAACGCCTTAACCATCAAGCCACATATTGACCTTGAAAATATTAATTTAAAACTACAGAAGATAGTGTGAGAAATTGATACAGATACAATAATATGATAGTTCAGTATCATGCAAAGGTCATTTTAACAGAGTTGCAAAGAGAGAGAGAGAGATTGGAGAGTGAAGAGAGGGTGTGAGCTACTATGCCTGAAGGAAACAGGAAGGTTTTTACAGAATAGGTAGCCTTCGAAATGAGTCTCAAACTACCAACTACTACTAGGAGAGAATGAGAAAACTTTTCTAAGCAGGGTGAATGCCATGCAAACAGCCCCAGAGGAAGGGGTTGAGATCCATGCCTAGAGCACCCTTAGCAGCTTGGTGTGACTAGAGTCAATGGGGAAGGATTTAGCCAGTTGGGACAAGGGAGGGTCCTGGAGGGATATCTTGGAGACAACAGCTAGAGATTTTGGACTTCTGTTGTGACACATGTAGTGAGAGTCAACTTAGGACTTGATGCTGGAGGATCCTATGTTCAAAGTTCAGTTTAGGAAAGAGAACTCCTTTCTTCAGAGAGGAAGATGGAGAAATCAGGGACCAGGTAGAGCTTTATTGCCATGACTGAAGAGCAAGACAGGATGTACTAAGGCAGAAACTCACTTAAAATCTCAAGTAAGGAACTGAATCTTCAATCTCTTCCAGCTCTGCTTCTCTCCCATCCATCACCAACCACGGTCCTATATAGTACCAGTGTCTAAATAAGTCTCTCTTATAAATTCTCCTGAAATACACTGCCTCTTTATCATCCTAAACATCCCACCCCCAATATTAATTGGTCAGTTATGTTTCGTGTTATAACTATTTTATGTGGACTTTGCCTTAAAGTCCAAGCCTATCAGCAAGAAACACAGGACTCTGCCTACTTAACTTCCCCTACTTAACCCTCCAATTATATCAGTCACCTTGTTTTTTTGTCACTAATTCCACACTGTTGGTCTTGCTTCTTTATGTACATTTAGTGTGGTTTTCTTTGTTTGTTTGTTTGCTTGTTTGTTTTTGGTCCAGATGGCAACCTTTCAGTTGCCTATCAGATGAATTCATCCCTCAAGACTAAAACATGCATCAATACTTCAGTTTAAGTTGATTAACAAGAGTTTGTTAAACAGCCACAATATTCTGAGATTGCTGCCAGACAAAACAACTTTAAACCAAACAAACAAAATGGCCCCTCCTCTATACACCCGGAACATTCTTGCACAGCTCTGTTGAACCAGCTCTCACTTGAGCAATTGCTATTTGTGTCACACCCCAGTTCTCACATTAAACATCTTCATTTTGAGAGAGACTCTTGTGTATGACAACTTCTTTCTGGGTTTATTAGTGGTAATCGTGCTTCCTACTCAGAGGTAAAAAGAGATCCTACCATATTCTGACATCAGGCTTTGTTCCTGTTAGGAATCTGGGAGCCGAAAGTTCTTACATAGTCCTATTTCTTCTCCCATCTCATTTTTGTACCTTGCTTTGTTTGTGTTCAAATTTGTTTTTCTCAATAGACCATAATATCTTTATTATCTTTACTTCAACTTCATTTTGATATTTCCCATATGTACTGTGCACAGTGCTTATCATAACCTAGACATTTCAAAAATGTTAAATAGATTTTACAGAATTAAACATGGTTCCATAGAAATGAAGCAATATTCACTATTTGCAAAATAGAAGGACAAGATCCAGTTCCTGGCACACGTATGGTACATGAACACACGATTGAATATGTGAGTCAAGTTCTAATATATGGGAAAGTGCCTTGTAAACAATAAGTTACTTTACAAATGTGAGCTTTTACACAGGTTACATGACCATCTTTAGCTCTCCCAATCTGTTGCACACTTACTGAACTTTGGCAAATTCCAGTGACTCCCAGGAGGACATGTGTACATGTCCTCAGGGGAAGCTGTGAGGGCAGCCATAGAGAGCTAAATCTACGGGAATGTGCTGAGCCTGTGGGCCTGGAACAGAGGGCTCCCTGATGGCTAACAATCCAGTTCTCACCCTTGAATTTCCAATGATCAGCAGTAAGCAAGCATGAGTGTTTTAAGCAGCTCATAAATCCTCTCGGAGCCAGGGTGCTGAATAAGTCCTAGGAAAGTGGTAATGGTGGAAACAGGATCTCCTCTCTGGAAGTACTTCCTTTCATTGCCAGCTTTTGCCCCTGTTAGCTGCTAACACACATATCCCAGCTGCCTCAGTGAGGCTCGTATTCCAGTAAAACATGGCAAATGGGGGAAAGAGATCAGAAAGAGGAGCCCACATCCCTAAGTTCCCCAGTTTGGGTCTTCTCAATGGATGCCACCACCCCTTTCAAGAGTCTTCATGTTGGAGATCACTCCCTGAGGTCTGGTACCTGGGAAAAACATGGATTCCAGATTTGAAAATAAAACAAACAACAATAGGCCAGATATTCTGCTTCTGCTAAATAACCCAAAATGAAGAAGGAAAAAACTCACAAAGAAATGTTGTGGTAAACTTGACTGTGATGTTTAACCTGAACTTTCATTAAGCATATATGTTTATAATATTTTTGTCACAGGGCCTCTGTACTTGCCAGAGAGAGACAGACAGAGACACAGAGAGGAAAAGTTAGAAATAACCTCCCCAGAAAGATGATCACACTGAAATCTCCCCTCCTCCATTCTTCTCTTGGAACTTTGGGCACACATGGCTGATGTGATTTTCAAACTTCTAGGTCCAGGACTCGAAAGATAGCCATGTGGGAGCCCAGTGCCTTAAACTACACATCAACTGCTGGTCTCAAGCAGATTTTTTTTTTTTTTTAACTGCACTTGAATGAGAGGGAAAAACACAAAAATATTTATGTAAAAATATTTCCTGGTTTGTGATTATGTCCAAGAGGCCTAGGATTCTCAGAGTGGCATAAAGTCAGAGGATCACAATCCAGGCAGTGGGAGACCTTCTCTCTGCTCATGTTACACGTCCTTTATGCACTTATATTAGCACCTCTGTCTTTATTTATCTACATGCCTGTCCCCAAAGAAAGAGATGATTATATCTTATCCTTTATTGACCTTAACAGTCACTTACATATACGAGGCACTCAATAAGGACTTTCCTAATAAATTCTGACATTGACTCCACCAATTTTATTTAATAAATATTATTACCAAGACTGAATATTTACTCAGTACTGGTTTAAAGACTCTTTGCTGATTCCCAGTGAAAACTCTAGAGGGTGATTATCCGTTAGCTAAGGACCTAGAGTGGTGTATAAGAACTATAGGTATGAAAGCTCTAATCACCACAGAACACTCAATACTCAGTGTTGAATTGACCCATCATCTTAGTCTGAACAAAATACCTGAGAAGATTTGTGACAAAATAGAGTATATTCAAACAGGTCATGTTTTGGAGGTCCAAGGTCCAGGGAGCTAACTTCTAGTGAAGTTCCAACACAGCAAGGGCAGAATTTTGAGCAGAGTGGCTATCCACAAGACTTTCCTCCTTCTGGTCTGTATCTGCATGCTTTCTGCCTGCCTCAGGTCCTCTCCTCATGTACATACCTGAGCTCAATCATGAGTGCCCAGCTCTAATGACTTTATCTTTTCATGGGACCATGAAAAGATTAAGTTTTCGTGTCATATTTTCAACAATACAACCAAGCACCAATCTATGAGCCTTTAGGAAACCATTATCCAAAGCATAAAATGAAAATTGAGATCTCCTCCTCCTTGGGCCGATCAGCTACAGTCGAGGGATAAGGTAAGTTAAAAATATGGCCTGAAGTGGAAGTTGGAAGTATTTTTCAGAGAATGATGGCAGGTGGCTTCGCAGACAGCTCACAAATGTGTCAGCCACAGATTCCAAGTTATATGTATATGAGGTTGTCCTAGTAATTTGCTTACCTGAGGCACATGTATGCATATGTCCACCCAAGTATGTGTGATTAACTAACTAGCTAACTAGCAAGTTAAATAGCGAAGTATATAGTTTACTAATTAAAGCAATTAGCCAACTAACCTAAGTAGTTGACTAACAAGCTAATTAAGTAACCACTAATTAGCCAGCTAACTAGCTCACAAATTATCTAACTAGTTAGCTAGCTAACTTTTTAGCTAGTAAACAAACTAGCTTCTTAACTAGCTAATGAGCTAGTTAGCTTAGCTAAATGATCAACCAGCAAGTTAACTAGTTAACAAACTAATATCTAGTTCACTAGCTAACCAGCAAATTGGCTAACTAGTTGACGAGCTAACTAGCTAACCAACAAACTAGCTAGCTAATCAGCTAATGAGACAACTGGGGCAAATTGGTCCCTGGGCCAATCACTTGTGGTCAGGGGACAGCATAAAAGAGCTAAAAAGGGACCAGCAGGTGGTGTAATGGTTACATCACTGGACTCCCACATAATCAACCATGGTTTGAATCCCAGACCTGGTGGCTTCAAATTCAAGCCGGGTGCATGTGTGTGCATGTCCAAAATTCTAAGAGGAGAATGTAAGAGAATTGTAGTATGACCATCCCCCCTGGGGGGGTGATTGCTCACTTTCTGTCTCTCTGTCTTTCTCTCTCTGTCTGGTGAGCACATGTGCCCTGTAGCAAAAATCTTAAAAAAAAAAAAAAAAAGAGTTATAAGTACAGCTTAAAGTGGGAGCTAGAAGTACTTGTCAGAGAATGTGAGTGGATAACTCTGTAGACAACTTGAAAATGTGTCAGGTATATTCCAAGTTTATGTGTATAGTAGGTGGTCCTAGCAATTGGCTTAGTTGAATGGTATGTAAACCTTTCATTATGTATTAGCTAACTAGCTAAGTACTAAGATAACTTTAGCTAACTAATCAACCAACCAGCAAACTAACTTGTTAACTAACCATCTAAAAAGCCAACTAATAATCAGGTAACTAGTTAGCCAGGTAATTAAGTCATTAATTAAGTGAATAACCAGCTAACTAGCTAACAAGTTAAGTATTTTAATAGGAAGATAAGTAGCCAAATAACCAGCTAACAAGCTAGTCAGTTCACTAGCTGACTAAATAAGAAGTTAACTAGCTAACTAGTTCATTAACTAGTTAACAACTAAATAACCATATAACAAGATAACTAACTAGTTAAGCACCTAACAGTTAACAAGCTGACAAATCAGTTCAATCACTACCTATTTAACTAGTTATCAAGATAATTGAGGCTAATTCTATCTCTGGTCCAATCAGCTATGATCAGATTAACTAAAAGTTATTAAAATGTGGCCTGAAGTGGAAGCTGGAAGTACTTTTCTGAGAATGATAGTGGATGGCTGTGCAGATAACTCAAAAATGTATAAACCTCAGATTCCAAATGTATATGTACACTTATGTGGGTCCTAGCAATTTTAGCTCAGGGGTGTATGTGTGTGTGTCAGTGCAAGTATGTGTATAATATTATTTTGAACACTACTAAATCTCAACGCAAAATCAGTTCTTTCCTCTTCTGTCTTCACATTATGTTGTATCCACTTTAATTATTAACAAACGGCATTGCATTTATTATTAGATTAGTTTTCCATTAGACTGATATCAAAAACTAACTCATCTTTGTCTTATTCTGTATTCTTGATTCGTAGCACAGTTTCCTTGGAGATACAAATAGGAATGAGACAGAATCCTGACCTGGAACTGCTTATAATATAGTGGAAAGGTCAGATTAATAAACAAAACAGCAGCAAAGAAAACCTAATAATTACAATTTAAAGTGTAATCTAAGAGAATTAAAATGAATGGAACAAATACAACAGGGTCTCAGAAAAGGAAAGTCAACTCACACATGTTTAATGAGAAAGGAGGTAGTCTTTAATCTGGGTCTTTAAGGAAGGGTAAAATTTCAACAGACTTGTAGCCTTTTAAATCTGTACCAAGATCCATTTATTTTAGCAGAGGAAACATGCTCTCCTGAGGAGTGTCACAGGCTGCTCAGAGGGTTCCTCTATTGAGGCAATATTACCATTAGGAGAAACTGCCTGTTCATTAAGGGCGAATTAAACCTAGCCACCTTCCTCTAAGTCCCCTGCTGGGAATCACCTTTATTTGCTGTTGTGGTATAAGTGATCTTGTCAGGTTGTTTAGGCCTTCAATGTGACTGATCTTTACACTTGTGTTTGGGGCCAGGAAATGGCCAGACCCCACCCTGAGCACTCTGTCTTTCTTAACAAAAAGCAAAATCCATCATTCCAACAATGAATCACTTCTCTTGTTGTAAAGGAGCATTTAAAAGAAGAAAATTCATTTCAAAAGTTATTCCTTAAAAACCTGGCTTTGTTGAAAATTAGTCAAAGAGAAAACAGCTTAATTTAACCTTCAGTTCTAGAAATTAAGGGAAAATTACATATTATGGATAAGCAAAATTGGGACAATAATTTGGCCTATAGCACTTAACTAAATTCAATACTAGAAACAGAAAGCGCTTTAATGATTAAGATGTGGGCTTTCTGATTGAGAGGTGAGGGGTTTGGTTAAGTTAAGGACTACTGCAATCCTGTAAAGGAAAACTAAGTAGAACTTTTTTTTATTAATATAGTTGTGCCTCTATTGGAACATTCTGGCTGCATGTAGCCTGGAAAGTGAGATTATACAAACATGAAAATAGGTTTCTTGCAGGAATTAACAATATAATAAATTAATCTGAAAATTTTGTCATAATATACCCTGTCATTTATATTTTGAGTCACTATTGAGGCTCATAAATGTTATCTCTCTTCTCCACATGCAATGGGGGATAAACAAAAGAAATAATCTCTTGCAAGAGAAATATAAAACCTATCCGTGAAAGCAATTCAATTTTAGGAAAATCTAAAATCTTACATATTAAGAAACTGAATAAAGACATCAGTGGAAATTTCTAATAATATCAGCCTTCAGAAATTGTTTAATCTATTGTAGTTCTCATCTTCCAGTAGAATGGCTTAATGAAAAAACCTAGTTGCAGGACCAGCAGTTAGCATAATGGCTATGTCGCTGGACTCCCACGTCAACCGTGGTTCGCGTCCTGGACCCGGTGGCTTAAAACTCACACCAGGTGCATGTGCGTGCGTGCCCAAGATCCCAAGAGGAGAATGGAAGAGAAGGGATTGCGGTGTGGCCATCCCCCTTGTGGGGGGGGGGGATTTCTCACTTTCTGTCTCTCTGTCTCTGTCTGTCAGGCGAGTGCACGTGCCCTATAGCGAAAACCTCTAAAAAATTAAAAAAAAAAAAAAGAAAAAACCTAGTTGCCTAAATACTTTGACAACTTATATTAGGGCACTATATTTGGAGTAAACATATGAAGGAGAAGGTTAATTTCACCTCAATTAAAAAAGAAGACAAGAAATAGATTCTTTATACTGTCAGAACAGCTGGCTCCACATATTCCAGTCTTAGTGGTTACATAATTATGTTATGTGATAAAATAGTATTCAAAGATAGTACAGTACAGACAAGACTTGGAAAATACTGTTAAGGTCAAACGATGGTTAAAAGACAACTCTGAGGGACCAGCAGTTAGCGTAATGGCTTTGTTGCTGAACTCCCATGTAGCTGACCGCAGTTCGAGTCCCGGACCTGGTGGCTTAAACTCACACCGGGGGCATATGGGTGCCCAAGATCCCCAGGGGAGAATGGAGGAGAAGGGATTGTGGCGTGGCCATCTTCCCTGGGAAGTGATTTCTCGCTTTCTGTCTCTCTATCTCTGTCTGTCTTTCTGGCGAGCGCCCTATAGCAAGAACCTCTAAAAAAAAAGACAACTCTGAAACACTTTTTTGTGCCTTAAGTTTGACATGATTATACCATCTCTTAGAACTGGTTAAAAAAAACCCTAGACTAGATGGATCATGTGATATCCATCAACTTTTACCAATATATAAACTTATCTCTACTAAGATAAGAACATGAGTGCTTTTACCACTCTTCTTCCTTCCCTTGCATCCTTTCATTTTCCATTTTCTGTCCTATGCCTTTTCTTTTACATTAAACAGGTGATGAAATTTATTTTCTGAACCACAAACATAAAGCATTTGGTGTTTCACCTATAAAGCAATTCTAAAGGGGGAATACCAGTAAATAGTAATACTATGAATACGTGACTTGCTCCTTCCAGTTGCCAGATTTGTCAGATAAAAATACAAGATGCTCAGATAAATCTGGACTTTAGGAAACAACTTTTTGCTATAACTATGCTCTATGAAATATTTGGGATATACTTATACTAAAAGATTGTTTTTGTCAGAAATTCAAATTTAATTTGATACGTATATTTTCTCTGGCAATCTATCTACATGATAACGCGCTGTGGAGGGATTGTATTTGCTTCACGAATCTAATTCTATCATCCTTGACTTATTCAAAGGAGAATATACCTAGACTCAAAGTCAAATAATCTTTTTTTTTCGGTTTTTTTTTTTTTGAGAGGTTTTTGCTATAGGACGTGTGCGCTCGCCAAAAAGACAGAGAGAGACAGAGAGATAGAAAGTGAGAAATCACCCCCCAGGGAGGATGGCCACGCTGCAATCCCTTCTCCTCCATTCTCCTCTCAGGATCTTGGGCACGCACGCACACGCGCCTGGTGTGAGTTTAAGCCATTAGGTCCGGGGCTCAAACTGTGGTCAACTACATGGGAGTCCAGCGACATAGCCACTATGCTACCTGCTGGTCCCGATAATCTTTTCTTAAACCTTCTCAATTATTTTGATCCCAATAGATTTCTTATTTAAGAGCAATACAACTGCACGAAAAGTTTTGTTTAGGACTTGACATTATCACATTCTTATTCTCTTTGTAAACTCTGATATTATGCAATAGGTTTCATGATTCCTTATCTTAAAAATGAAGGGTTTAGAATATCTGTGTGTGTTTTTAACACTCACAAAAACTTTATTAAGCATCTGTTAAGAAAGTGGTGCCTCACACATCATCTATTTAATAGTCACTCTCCTGCTTGAAACTCTCCTTTGGGTTCCCATTTCATGCAGATAAAGCATAAAATCCATGAAGTGGTTCACAAGCTATGCATGATCCTGCCTCTTTCTCTTCGTTCAGACTTACCTATCCACAGCTTGCATTTTGTTCATGACCTTCATACTTGTCTTCAGCTCTTGGAAACTCAGCCATTCTTCCTCCCTCTCCACTAATACACATTTTTTAAAAGTTGTTTTCTCTTGTTGATTATACTCATCTTTTCATTTTGCTTGACATATTTTTCCTTTGACTAAAAAGCTGAAATTTATAGTCTCTCTCATAAAAAATGCAATGATGTCTTTCTTCTTCTAAATTATATTCTTGGGGCGGGCAGGTGGCATGGTGGTTAAGGGGGCTAGACTCCCACATGGCTGACCACAGTTCAAGTCCTGGGCCTGGCAAGTCGCTTTCTCACTTTCCCTCCCTCTCTCGCTCTTTCTATCTCATTCTGTCCCTCTCTGGTCAAATTAAAATACATAAATACATACATACATACATAAAGTTAAATTAAAAATTTTTAAATAAATAAATTACATTCTCTGATTTTTTTTGTCACTGTGCTTCAAGACAATCCATGTGTTCAGTATGCTTGCTTACAGTTTAACCCATACAAAATGGTTGTGTAATTGAAATATCTGAGCAACAAACTGAAAATACCTAAGTAGCAAATTAAACTCATTCCTCTGCATCAACTGGATTGTTCCCTCTATTCGAAATATCATTCTACCCTATTGCCACTCTCCTCTTCATTAGGCAAATTCCTACTCATCCTTTGTATCTCAGCCCAATACTACTTAAGAAATCCTTTATACTGCCTGTTTCTTATCACAACATACAATTATATTTAGTTGTGTGACTACATATGTCTGTCTTCCCCAGCAGAGAGACTATGAGCTCAATGAAGCCATGAACCGTGTTTTATTGATCGTGCTCTATTGTACGCTCACCTCTTGGCATGATGTCTGCTACATAGCAAACATTATACAGTGTATGTACACACATACACACACACACACACACACACACACATAAACACACACACACATTGTTGAATGACCCAGCCATGATGACACAGAAGTAGTACATCATTCCTTGATGCTGGGCCACAGGGAAGTCTGTGGTTCAATTGCTGGTTTCACATGCATATGCCAAGTACATGCATGCCCATAGTCCTAGCTGGCTGGAAAGGCATGGAGATAATCATGATTAAGACCCTGTGAGAGTGCTTCTCTCTCTCTCAAGAAATAAATTTAAGGGACCAGCAGTTAGCATAATTGCTGTGTCACTGAACTCCCATGTAGTCAACTGAGGTTTGAGTCCCGGACCCAGTGGCTTAAACTCACACTGGGCACATGTGCATGCATGCCTAAGATCCCAAGGAGAATGGAGGAGAAGGGATTGCTGCGTGGCCATCCCCCTGGGGGGTGATTTCTCGCTTTTTGTCTCTCTGTCTCTGTCTTTCTGGCGAGTGCACACACCCTGTAGCAAAAGCCTCTCCAAAAAAAGAAAGAAAGAAAGAAAGAAAGAAAGAAAGAAAGAAAGAAAGAAAGAAAGAAAGAAAGAAAGAAAGAAATTTAAAAACTATAAAAATATTTATTAAATGAATGGGTAGATGGATAAACAAACAAAGAAAGAGTACAAGTTAATGAGGGTACTATTTTATCACTATTTTATAAATTAGGAAAACTGAGTTCAGCAGAAATTAAATGACTTGTTTATTTAGCTCGTAAATGAGAGACAGATTGAGGTTTGCATCTGTACACTGTCTCTTTTCTATTGTAATGATGACTGAAGTCTATTTGAGTTCCAACCACCTGTGACTATATGATCTCTAATCTTGTTAGTAAGACTATAGTTGGGAAAAAATCAATGGTAGGAGTTGATTTCCTAGAACTATGGTTTCAGACATTAAGCAATGTGTCCAGAGGGTGTTGCCGGGAGTAGGACTGGCTTGTGGTTTGGTGGGAGGGAGGGGCAGGCTGAGCCACACAGCCACCAGAGACAGCACCTGGAACAGAAGACGGTTTATTGCCCACACACTGAGTATCTGGCCTCCAGATGGATCTTGGGCGCACATTTGTTTTTGTAATTTTTCCCCTCCTCCTCATCTCTTCATTCTCCACCCTTCTTTCAGAGGAATTTAAGGATGGGCTTCGCGTTATTTGTCTCCTTTTCCCTTCTTCAACTCCACCCTCTTGTTCTCGTCCACAAATGGTGACCAGCAGTGACAGGCCTTTCCTGTGCTTGGAATCAAAGAGGAAATGACAGTGGACAGACGCACTCAGACGCCTTCAGCCTAGACCCCTGGCTGTTTCTGCAGCTTTGGGATAGAGCATGATGGTTAAGGAGAATCGTGGCTCAGTTCATCGGCTCAGACCAACCAGAAGTTCTACGTGCTGGACTGTGGCTATCTGTCCATGGGCCTACACCACATAGGCACTCACTGGAGGATTCTGTAGGACTGGCCAGATTGTTTATAGCCAGCTGGAGCCCTTATCTTAGCAAAAGATTCTCTGTGACTTAGGGAGCTTGTCTCTAGATATCTTGTGGCCTTTTTACTAAGGCTTTTCAAGGATAAGCAAAGATTATAGTATCTTCTGCCAAAGAGAACTTTTGACATATTCAGAAAGTAGTCATTGTCTCAATCATTCACTGGCCTCAGGAAGAAGTCCAAGGTAGTCCTGGCAAGGGTCTGTCTCCTATTATCATTTCTTCTTCACACAACATGCCTAAGCATGATGAGGACAGCACCATAAATGGATCGAAGTATACCTTTGAACACATTCCAGGCTCTACTCCCTATTCTCATCAACACATTACTACATCTTCCCGCATTAGGGCTGCGGGACAGATAACTGTGAGAAGACCAAGAGAAAGTTCTAAGAAAGATGGTTTCTGTGAACTAGCATCGAGTCTCTGCCTCCACCCTAAGAATTGAGGCTGAAAATAGCAGAGCTT
Source organism: Tupaia belangeri chinensis (assembly GCF_000334495.1). Taxonomy (NCBI): domain Eukaryota; kingdom Metazoa; phylum Chordata; class Mammalia; order Scandentia; family Tupaiidae; genus Tupaia; species Tupaia belangeri. The sequence goes on along the minus strand of NW_006203604.1, from coordinate 621,120 downwards.
AAGTTGTGAATAGATTATGTAATGTGGATTATCCCTACTGGTTTATAAATTAATAGAGGAAGAGACCACATCCCAGTTTTCCTTTTAGCCTCCTTACTTTGGTAGACTGATATAATATTATTATAAGTGTCAGTAGTCCTCCATGTGAAAGTCAGATGATATATTCTTGCTGTAGGGGTATCAGACTTGGCTAAATTGTTGGTATTGGTCAGATAAATCTGAGCAGAAGTGATATATGCCAATTAAAAGCAAAAAAAAAAAAAAAAAAGAGAGAATTATTTATTTAATTTTATTTATCATTATCGTTATTTTTAAATTTGCTACAGGACACTTGTACTCACCAGAGAGAGAGAGAGAAGTCCAGCTCCTGGACTCAAACTGCCATGACCATGTGGGAGTCCAGTGCCTTAACCACCACACCACCTGCTGATCCCCAAGCAAAAACCTTAAAAGCTGTCAAACAATTTTCCAAAATACACTGAGTGGATTTCTGACACATATGAATGACAATATCTGTAGCATTTGAGATTTCTCAAGAAGTTTTTTATTTATGGTTGAATAGCATGTTGACTAGTATGATTTCTAGATACACCACAACCTCCTGTGACAATACATATTTTTTTCTTTTTTTATCCCCCTGTGTCACTTGTCCCATATAGATCACTAGGGACTAGTCCTAATCCCAAAGTTTGCCAAAGTCAGGCGGCAGATAGAGGGAGTCAAGATATCAAAAGCAGGAACCAGATTGTGAGGGACCTAGGTTGTAACCTGGTATAAACCTAGGTTGAAATAAATTACAAACATTTCTTAGGAATATTAGGCCATGCAAATAGAGTGTAATTACAGAATCAGACACTCAAGAAAATAGGATTTCAGCAGGGACTAGAATATTAAAATGCAGGATAGAAATCACAAGCATAGCAAACATGTTTCTTAAATGTTTCTACCACTGACCTAAATCCAAGAGAGTTTCCATGAAAAAGCAACATGGTTCCCAATCTGGAAGAGTTCACAATCTCCTTGTGAGAGTGAGTAAATCAAATTCCTAAATATATATTATTAAAATGTGAACTACATGCAAAAAAATGCATGTAGTTCACATTTTTATTAATAATGTATTATATTAGAAAACTATTGGCTGAAACAGAAACCAAGCACCACTCAGAGAGGAGAACAAAGGGGTTATATAGCCTAGGTAAGGATGTTGCAAACCAGAAGAGTCACAAAACAGTTACAATCCAGTTTGAAACATTTCCCCACAGGCAATTTCCAAAGGTGTAATAGAAACAACTTCCTAATTGCAAGCAGTTCACAAATAGGATACAAATCAGGACAGTGAAGTCAGTCAGTATATACTGAATGGGGATATACACTGTCTTAAATCTGGTTTATGTAGCCTAGCAGTAAGTCCTCCATATTCAACAACTTTGAGTCAAATGACAGCATCTCATTGTTCCTTACAGTTGAATACTATTTCATAGTGTTGAGCCACAATTTTTCAACCTAGTCATCAGTTCTTGGGTACTTAGGTCGATTCCACATCTTCATGATTGCAAATAATACTGCAATAACCATGGAAGTGCAAGTGTCCTTCTGACTGAGTGCCTTTTTTTCCTTTGGGTAAATACCAAAAAATGGGATTACTGGGTCATATTGTAGTTCTATTTGTATGTGATTTAGGAACCTCCAAATTGTTTTCCACAGTGGCTATACCAATTTACATTCCCACCAACAGTGCAGAAGGGCATGTTCTTTTGTTCTTTAGTTTTTTCTATTATAGCCATTCTGACTGGGATTGAATGGTATCTAATTTTAGTTTTGATCTGCATTTCCCATATGATAATAGATGTTGAAATTGTTTTTCATATATTGATACATTTTGGCCATTTGTATATCTTCTTTATAGAGTTATCTGTTCAACTCATTTGCCCATTTTTAAATTAAATTTTTATTTATTATGATTTTTTGCTGTAAGCTGCTTGAGTTTCTTATACATTCTGGTTTTCAACTCCTTATCTGAAGCATATCTTGCAAATATTTTTTCCCATTCTGTGGGTTATCTCTTTATCCTATTTATTGTTTCCTTTGCTGTGCAAAAGCATTTTAGTTTGATGTAGTCCCACTTTTCTATTTTGAAGATTATTGTCTGTGCTTTTGAGGTCTTACTGAAATCATCATCTACTTCAAAGTCTTCTAGAATGTCTTCTGTGTTTTCCACCAGTAATTTTATAGTTTGAGACTTTATATTTAAATCTTTGATCTTTTTGAGTTGATTTTTGTTAATGGTGAGATAAAGGAGTTCAGTTTCAGTATTTTTGTAGGTAAGTATCCAGTTCTTCTAGCACCATTTGCTGAAAAGACTTCCTTTTCTCCACTGTATTATGCCCTTTGTCAAAGGTCAGTTGATCGTATGTTTTGCTCAGGTCTAGAACTTTTGAAAGTCTTAAAGGACTATTAAAGTTTTATATATATATGGAGACCAGCAGACGGCATAATGGTTACATTGCTGGACACCCACATAGCCAGCTATAATTTGAGTCCGAGACGGGTGGCTTAAACTCACACCGGGCACGTGTGCATGCATGCCCAAGATCCCAAGAGGAGAATGGAGGAGAAGGGAGAGTAGCATGGTCATCCCCCTGGGGATGGTGGTTTCTCTCTCTCTCTCTCTCTCTCTCTCTCTCTCTGGAAAACACATGTGCCCTATAGCAAAAATAGCTCTCAAAAAATAAAAAGTGAAATGTACACACACACACACACACACACACACACACGATGGTGGGGGGGGTCTTCAAAAGGCCATGGAAATGCATATTATGAAAAAGTATGCACAGATTTCTTTTTTTCTTTGCATCAAAATAAACTTGTCCTTTAATTTCCATTTTTCCATGAACTTTTAAAATTCTCCTTATTTTCATCAATAAGCAGCTTGCTGCTCAAATCTGCCAAGGCTGCTTCTCTCCAGGTGGCAGGTGACAAGTGGGCTGAGCCCTTTCTCTCTGCCCTTCTACAACCTACAGCACCTTCCAGAAGATTTCTGCTGCTCCTAGTCCCACCATATAGCAGTCTCTATTTACATCAGCTGGGCCCAGCCAGCTTCCCAGTGTAGACAGACTGGGTTACACCTGGATGAAACTGGTGGGGAGTTGTGGAAAACCAGGAACTAGTCTGGGTTGTAGGCCTATGTTTCCAGAGGATGCTGAAGTTGAAGGCAGCAGGATGAAAACATCAACGTTTCCCACTACCCTAAGTAGAAACCTTTTTTCTTCCTCCAACCTTCTTCTCTTTCATTTCTTTTCCCATTTTCTCTTTCATTTCTTGGCCTGAGACACCTTGTTAATTTTTAAAGATTAACAGGCCATTTAGCATGAGAAGAGTGTGGCACAGGTCGCAGATGAATAAATTAATACCAAAACTTCACACTAAGACCCAAATCAAAGCTGTCTGTTTTATTGCTTAAAGTATCTGTGAGTGCTGGGCAGGAGGAAATTGGTATCTCATTAAAAAAAAATGAGAAAGTGAGGTAGAGAGGAAGCTGAAAGCTCGTTAAAAGTGGTAGAAAAGCCCTCTTAATTATGCTTTTCCATTCACTAACAAGAGGACATTTGTTATGAGTTCAGGACACTTTATCCCAAGCAAAGCAAACAGAGTTAATGACATTATTTTTGTCTTTTTAGCCAGTGGTGGCTCTGGAGTCCTGTTTCAAAATAAAGGTTTCACTGCAGGAAGTCAATTAGACCAGAGAATGCTGGCAAAAGGTCAACTGCTTTCGCTTTCAAAGATTGATTTGAGAGCTGCTACCCAACCTTTCACCTTGCCCCCATGTGAGGGGAAGGTGGCCAAGGGCTGCTTATTAGTGCAGGAATCTATGTGTCTGGAGAGGCATTTAAAGGCCTTGCTGAGAGTCATCCAGTCAAACAGATATCAAAGATACACTACCCCTATGAACAACAGTTTTCTCATCTGGAAAGTGGAGACACTAAAGACTTCATAGATACTGTGATGATTGAACAAGATGTTGGATGAGAAAACTTAAGGGCTCCAAGAAACTTGAATGCTATTAGCTAACACGGATGCTTGCTGTGAGTCTAGCCTTCTATCTTACTTCATTTTCACAATAATCATATGTAGTGCTATAGGCTATGAAAAATGGTAAAATTGTATCATCTCATACAAGGTCCACCAGGAAGTGAGAAAGAAAGACTAGCATCTAAGTCTGTTTTAAAATTTCTTATGGCAGAACATAAGTAAGAGATGACCTCTGACTCTAGGCCTACAGGGGAATAGACATACACTTTGCTAACAAAACAAGTAATAATTATTGGCCAGAAGGATTTCATGTGCTAAAGGAACTTAGAGAAAAGAGACATTACTTCTAGCTAGAGAATTATAGCATGAGACAGTAGCATAATGTTCAAGAACTTACAGAAAATACTTTGTTCCAGTCCCAGTCTAAACTATGTCACCCTGGATACATCACGTCTTCACTCTAAGCTGCCTTTTGCTATGCCGTAAAGATTGAGGTGCTACCTCCTCTTAAGACTATTGTGAACTCTAAGAAAAAAAAATAGTGTCTATAACATACTCACCAATGCCCAGTAAATTGCTTTTTAAAGATCAGAATGTTTTTCATACAAGATGTAATAAATTAAAAGAATTTTTGATGGACAGTGATAGGTTTTAAAGAGACCTCTAAGTCTGAAAAACTGTCTGCAGTAATAATTAATTAAATGTTAATGTTAAATATGACACAATAAAATTGCTATTTTTACCTGCTGAGTATACTTAAAAATCATTGAAAATGTACCATTTTCTAATTATGTCAAGCATGAGAACAGGTTTTAGTTTCAAGTTATGGTAGTATTGTATCAAACTACCAATAATAGCTTGCACTAGTCAACCTTGTATAAGATTAGTTTTCCTGCCAATAAAAATTATTAAGCCTGCATTTAAAAAATTAACTATAGAGGGATAGCAGGTGATGTGGTGGTTAAGGAACTGGGTTCTCACATGGCCAACTGTGGTTCTAGTCCCAGACCTGGCAGCTTGAAAATCATGCCAAGTACATGTCCATGCAGACCCAAAATCTCAAGAGGAGAATGGAGAGAAAGGGATTGTGGTGAAGCCATCCTCCCAATGGGGTTATTTATCACTTTCCCTCTCTCTGTGTCTCTCTAACAAGCACATGTGCCCTGTGGCAAAACAAAACAAAACAAAATTTATATGTAAAGCAGTACAGAGTAACCAATATCAATTAGAAATTGAAGAGGCTTTTTACCATTTTTAGAAGGAAATCACAAGGGGTGAGATTTGTATTTGTAAATCTTTTCTTTGAAACATAATCCCAAATACGTATGATGTTAAGGAAAAAGAGTTCAAACATAAGGTTGTAAACTTAGTGATCTGAGGAGACAGAATAGAAGAGAAATCTAAAAACCGATGGTGCAAAAGTGAGGGGAGCCTTACTATCTACAAATAAGCTCTCTTCAAATCCTTGACTGCCCTCTGAATTGTATACACATGCTCAAGACAAGACCCCGAGAGAAAACCAATTGACTGGAAGGCTGACAGAGCTGAGCAGGCATTTCAGTGACTTTCCAGTGCCAGAGAGATAGATATTGAGTTCCGCTAAGGAGCTAGGATTCTCCATTGAAACCACACGATGACCATACTATAGGCATAAAGATTATGTCCTGGCAGGTGGTGTGGTGGTTAAGCCGTGGGACTCCCACATGGCTGACCATGATTCAAGTCCAGGACCCAGAAGTTTGCTTTCTCATTTTCACTTTCTCTCTTTCTTTCTCTATCTCTCTCTCTGGCCAAATTTTTTAAAATGTAATAATAATAAAAACAAAAATAATTCTTAAAAAAAGAGATTATATCCTGTAAATAAGATATTGACCCAAAGACTTAGAAAACATTGGAAATAAACCAATCTTTACAAAGTCTAAAATGAACTCATTGTAAGAAGTCAATCCACCAGTAATTTAACTACCTTATAGAGCAAAATAAACTTTCTTGGGAAAAATAACTGAATTCAGAGCCTGAATAATGTTATACACAATTATTGGTATATAATAAAAAATCTTGACATGTAAAGGATAGCAAAATGTTATTTATGACCAATAAACACCTGGCCATAGATCAGTTAAAAATGTGGCCATAGATATAGACCTGTGAGCAGATAAGAGGTTGAAATTAGCAGATAAGCCTCCAAATCCCCATTTATGGCATCGGCGATAATCCTTTCTTCTCCATTTTTCCACCTTACCAAGATTAACATCCCACATGCACCTGACATGTTTTTCAAGCCATTTGCAATTCAAATGGCAGTTGCTTACATGGGATCCGGCCCTCCTACATACTAGGCTGTCGGACTGGCCACAAAAGCTTTTTCACACAAATGAGCCTCATATCTTGATGCAACACATACCTTACTGAGAAAAGGACATAGAGAAACTGCTTTTCCATATCTCTTCACTATGTACATGTTCAGTCATTGTCTTGGACACTGTCTCAAATACTTGCTGATTTTTAGTTTTGTTGCTGTCTCAGCTGTATAAGGAGCTAGACTTTTCCACAGAGCAGCCCTGGAATATAAAATTATTGGGGCAGTTAATGTATTTGTTGTGTCTTCACTTATGATCCCTTGTTTTGACAATTAAAAAAAAAAAATCCCACACATGCACACTCAAAAAAATTTTTGTTAGATTTCTCTTCCAGCCTAGAGAGAGCAAAAATGGACTGGAGTAATGCTATCACTATAAACGACTAGAAAACTTATATATATATATATATATACACACACACACATACATACATACATACATACACACACACATATATATAAAACTAATATTAGGCATCGAAGAATAGGACTGTGATTTCTGAGAAAAGTTAAACAAGTGAGAGAAACCTGACCTCTTTTAATGGACATAATTTCTGGATTGTGGTACAAGAATGTAATATTCATTAATGGTTATTAATGGATATTAATAATGGTCTTGTTAAGTTGCAAATACAGAGAATAGTGTTTAAGGATGTCAAAAAAGCTAGTGTTGGGGGCAAAATATTTAAGAGGATGGATTTTTCTAGAGAAAGGTTCTAGAAATCGTCATAGGAATCCTGAGTGTGTAAATGAATACCAATGTATGTTTGCATAGATTGAAAGGTCAGATAAGAACAATTTCCAAGAAAATAAAAAGGACCAGGAAACTGTAAAACTAACAATTCTAGAACTTTCTCGGACCAATATTCATTTGTGCTCACCACAACCATTGTGGAGAAATCTCACTAAATATGTAAAACATTAAGCCAAGATTACACAAATGCCTCATTGGGAATAAGTTAATGCTTGAACAAAGGCCACTCGAGATGGATCCTAACAGATCTTAACACCCAGCCTTGAAAAAATCAAATTAACTTTCTTATTATCATTTAATTTGTGCTATATTTGTAATATACTCCTTTTCATCTAAATATGGATTGTGTTTTCTCTCACTAGTCTCACCACAGATTTGTATTTTGTTAATCTTTTTAAAGAATCAGTTTTCAGTGTACACACTTTATAATTTTTATTTGTTTGTTTTCTATCTCACTGATTTATATTCTTTATTACCTTTCTCAACTACCATCTTTGGTTTTATTTTATCATTTCAAATCTTTTTTATTTTCTAATATAAGCACTAATATTAATGGTATGAATTTTCCTCTATTTACTGCTTTAACTGTATTAAAATATTTGACATATAGTATTGTCATGTTCCTTTAGTACTACTTATGAGGAGTCTTCAAGAAAAATGCATATTATCAAAAAATATGTATGAATTTCAATTTTTTACACAAAAACAAACTTGTACTTTAATTTCATTTTTTGAAGAACTTTCTGAAGTTTCCTCATGTTTTCTAGGTTTTATCATAGTATCTTTGCCAACCTATATATTATTTAGAAATTTTTCTTTCAGAATTTTTGCCTGATTATTTATTACTGATTTGATGATGAGTTAGTATATGAGGTTTCCACTCATTCTTAGAAATTATTGAGAACTTGTTTTATGGACTAGTATATTCAGTTTTCAATACTATCTTATGTGTGCTTAAAAAAAAATACCTATAGAGATGTGTTTCCAAATCCATTAGCATTTACCAGTTAACTAGAGTGGATGAATAATAAGGTAGGAGCCTATAATTTTAAAACTCAACTTGTAAATCATGGCTAATATTACCTGAAACCAATGAATATGATCCTCAGTAAGTCAGATAGGCAATAAAGAGGGGAAGAGGCAGGTTCTCTGACCTGGTGGTCATTGGGGGTCAAGACAGGATCATGAAACTGTACGAAATTTTTGGGGTAGATACTAGGGAATAGGTGTGATGGACACTATTGTCTATTGCACTACTCTGAGGTCTACTGTGCATGCATCATTATAATAAGTCATATAATAAGTCATGCATCATTATAATAAGGTAACCTTTTATTCCTAAAAAATGATAATTTTTACATGCCAGGACTTTCAGAAACTCAAGTGCATCTAAATCCTGATGACATTAATTAATGTATTCCATCAGCACCCATGTCTTGCATACAACTGTTTTTGTCTGAAATTCACAAAGTTCAGGAGTCAAAAAACTCCTCACACGCCCTCTTTTCTCTCAACTCCCTTCCTCCTTTGTCTAGAATAACTTTCATTTAATAATTAGTGACTTTATTCAATCCATCAACACTAGTCAGAACTACATCAGTCTCTTGGGCATTCAGCAAAATCTGAACTGAAAGAAAGCAGCCTACCCAAAGAAATTCACTATCTGAAGAGCAGAGAAGGTGAAAGAATGAGGTAAAGTACAAAGCAAAGGTTAAAGCTAAGGCATAGACAAAACTTCAGAAGAAGAAATACAGAGTGGTTCAAGTTTATTATCATAATATGAAATGAAATTTTTAATATTAAAGTATCTATGAGAAGGACCAGCAGACCACTGGACTCCCATGTAGTTGACCACAGTTTGAGTCCCAGAACCAGCAGCTTAAAACTCACACCAAGTGCATCTGTGTGCGTGCCCCAAATCCCAAGAGGAGAATGGAGGAAAAGGGATTGGGGCAGGACTACCCCCCCTGGGGGGGGTGATTTATCGCTTTCTATCACTCTGTCTCTCTCTGTCTCTCCAGTGAGTGCACACACCCTACAGCAAAAAAATTCTCTTAAAAAAAGTAAGAGATTCAGAGCTAGTTTTCAAAAAGAAATTGTGCTTATTTATTAGAGATCATATTCTTCAGAATTCATTTGCCCTTATTTGATGCTGAGAAAAACTCTCTGTTCTTAGCCAAAGACTCATTTATGCTACTTTTTCCTCTTAAGCATTGGGTGGGGAGGGCATCAAGAATTAAATTATATCTCCCAAGACATGGACTCGGAGCCTAAGAATGGAGAAAAGCTTCAGTACTATGTGGGAGTATCTCAGGCTCTTTTGTCAAGGGAACTAAGGACTGGAAAAACAATAAAACGTGGAGACATGATATCTTTCCCAGGTTAACAACCATGCTATTCTCTAGAGATGTCAAGGTTAGGGCAAGGTAAGGAAAGCATTATCAAACAGAATTCATTCAGTTTGCGTTCAGCTTTTCACATATCCCAGAGTACAGGAAGCAGTACAGAAAGTGGGGAAGGAGAAAGTAGGCTTCCTTTTTCTTGAGGTTCTAAATTCACATAGAGTTTAATTAATCTATGTCTTTAACCTCTCTGTCCAATGGGTCTGAACCTAATGGGATTGAACCTGTGTTTGTGTTTATCTCTGTTCTTTGGATACTAAAGAATCCACTCTGGCACCAGCAGTTAGTGTAATGGCTATGTTGCTGGACTCCCACATAGTCGACTGCAGTTCGCGTCCCGGACACAGTGGCTTAAATCTCACGCTGGGCGCGTGTGCATGCGTGCCCAAGATCCCAAGAGGAGAATGGAGGAGGAGGGATTGCGGCGTGGCCATGCCCCCTGGGCGTGATTTCTCTCTTTCTAGCTCTCTGTCTCTGGCTGTCTGGCGAGCGCACATGCCCTATAGCGAAAACCTCTCCAAAAAAAATAAAAATAAAAATAATCCACTCTCATGGTCACTGACTAGGGAGAGTGGATAACAGGGTGGACAACAGATGTATTTCCATCGTTTTCAGAATGCTAATGTGTATTTTAGGTACAGAGTGGTAACAAAAAGGCCAATCCTTACCAAGTTATCTCCCATTTCTTAGTTAGAAAAAGCCTGAAGAGAACGGCATGCTAGACCGGTAAGCACTGCTGAGTACCAAAAAAGGTCTATGATATGCAGTACTGGTGCTAGAAAGAAGACCAAGGGTAGGGAATGCTGCAGGTGGAGGTATCTGCTATGGCAAAGATGTAGAATGATAGGGTTTGGACTTAGAAGAAGTAACAGTTATGGTTAAGATGACATTAAAGTTGACTTCATGAAAGTCTGCTTCTTAGAATTTGACAGTAAAAAGGGCTTTATAGAATTTTATTTCAGCACAGTTTCCCACTTTAGTAGGTCTTTGATGCTAAACAAGAATTTCTGTAGTACTCTGCACAATTGTAAAGTGGGGAGGACATTATCCACCCAGTCTCCTCTCAGGATTTTCTTGAGAGTTCAGTAAGATTATGTAAATAAAGAGACTTTGGAAACTGAAAATTCATGTGAAAGAGAATAATATTTTTGGACTATTCCTGTGTTAGGCTTTTTTCTTTTTTAAAGACGGTTCAGAAAATGGTTGCATCTTTTTGAGATATAAAGTGTTGGGAACAATTGAAAAAGAGCAGTGAATACAAAGATGTAAGCAGAGATTGAAGAAAAAGTGCTCAGGACTAATACTATATTCTTCTATGTCAATAAGTGGAACAATTCTTCTCTGTTGTCTTCCTTTTGGTAGGAGATATGGTGAAAATGAAACAAACTCAGCGGGAGAAACCAATCCCACAATTTATAAAGTATGCATTTCGTACCACTGAAGAAAGACCACTATTACAGTAGCAATTATGTGAAGTTTGAAATAATTTTTTTTGTTAGAGTTACACTCTCCAATCATTTAACTTTCATATTATTTTCCCATAAAGTGGGGTCCTTCAATAAATACTTAAAAATGGATTAACATGGGAGGCTTCAACTGTCTACATACTTAAAAATCAAAATAGTCACAGCTACTATCATTTTAAACAAAAAAAACCTTTATATCATTCTATCTGTTAAATATTTCCTTCCTCAGACCCCACTCACCCACTCTCTACTGTCCACCCCCCTCCCATACAGCATCTGGTATGTACTCTTGTATTCCCTATTATATCTTCAAATCTTTCAGTTTCTGCCATAGAGTGCAGACATATATCTTAAATGGAGATATAGAGTGTTTGTCTTTGATAGTCTGGCTTACTTCACTTAGTATTAAATGTTCTATATTGATCCATTTTGTATCAAATGACAGGATCTTATTTTTCCTTATGACTACGTAGTATTCTATAGTACACATGTGCAACATATTTTTTAATCCTGTGATCAGTTCTTGGGCCCTTAGGTTGATTTCATGTTTTAGTAATTGAATAATGCTGCAATAAACATGGATGAGCAAATGTCTTTCCAACTGAGCATTTCTCTACCCTTTGGGTAAATACTAAGGAATGGGATTACTAGGTCATATGTAGTTTTCGAGGCACCTCCATATTGTTTTCCACAGTGGCTGTACTAATTGACATTCCCACCAACAGTATATGAGGGTTTCCTTTCCACCACAACCTGTTCAGCACTTGTCCTTTAGTTTTATGATCAAAGCCTATCGTCTAGTGTTACATGATATCCCATTGTGGTTTTGACTTGCATTTCCCTTATAATAAGAGATATCAAACAATTTACCATGTGCATTTTGGTCATTTATATGTCTTCATTAGAGAGTTTTCTCTTTAACTCATTGGCCTATTTTTAAATTGAATTTTTTTTGTGGGTAAACTAATCTAGTTCCTTATATATTCTGGTTATCAATTCCTTATCTAAAGGATGAGAAATTATCTAATTCCTTGCAAATATTTTCTCCTATTCTCTGTGTTGTCCCTTCACTCTATTGTTTCCTTTGTTGTGCAGAAGCATTTTAGTTTGGTATAGTCCCAATCATCTACTTTTTGATAATGGGGTCTTATTTAAGAAATCTTTTGTCTACTTCAATATTTTCAATTCCCCTGTGTTTTTCAGCAGTAGTTTTATAGTTTGCAGCCTTATATTGAAAAGACCTTTGCCCATTTGGGGTAGATTTTTGTTAATGGTGAGAGAGGATCTAGTTTCATTTTATTATAGGTGGATATCCAGATCTTCCAGCATCATTTTCTAAAGACCCCCCCCGATTGTCTTGTACCCATCGTCAAAAGTACTTGCAATTTTCCTCTACTCTCTCTCTATTTTGTAATCAACCTAATTAGAGTTTTATCAATTTTACTGATGATTACAAAGAATTATGCTTTTAAAAATTGATTATCTCTATTGTTTGTTCATTATGTTTAAGTCTTAAGTGTCCTCATATTTTCATCCTCTATTTATACTGAGTTTATGTGCTTTTTAATATTTACTTCATAAAGAAGAATCTTTGATTATTTAAAATATTTTTTCTTTATTCAAGTGTTTAAAGATCCAGAAAATTTTCTCTAAGTACTACTTTAGATCCATTGCTTGCATTGTACAAGTTTTGATATATTATCTTTCAGATTAAAATATTTTCTAATTTTCTTCATTTGTTTTTATTTAATTTATGAATGAGCTAGAAATGTCTTGCTTAATACTTGGCCATTTTCCAGGCAATTTTATTGTCACTGATTTTTAATTTGATATTATTGTTGTCAGACACATACATGGCTTCAATCGTTTTTAATTTATTGAGATTTGGCCTAGCTTATGATCTAATCCTGGATTATGTTTCATGAAAAACAAAAGAATGTATTTCCTGATTTTTATATTAATAGATTAATATTTGTGGCATACATAACGTTATTTGCTGTTTATCTACATGTTTGCCATTTGGAGAATCTTTCTTTTGTGTATTAAATTGAGTTTCTATTTGATAGTATTTGCTCCCCTGTTAAAAAAAAACTTATTTTTTAAGAAGAATTATTTATTCATTTATTTGTTTATTTTAATTTGACAAGAGAGGGACAGAGTGAGAAAGAGAAAGTGAGAAAGCAAGTCACCAGGTCTGGGACTCGAACCATGGTCTGCTATGTGGGAGTCCAGCGCCCTTAACCACCATGACATCTGCCAGCTCCAAAGAACTTCTTTCCATATATATTATAGTGTAGGCCTGTTGGTTACAAATTCTTTCAGCACTTACTTTTTTTGAATATATTTTTGTTTCATTTTCATTTTGAAGGACATTTTCACTGGATATATAATTCTGGATTTTTAAAAATATTTTTAAGGGATCTTTCCATGGCCTTTGATTTTCATTTCTTCTTTTAAGAATTTGGCAGGTTGTTTTTTTTTTATTGTTGTGTTGTTTGTTAAGTGTCTTTTTATGATTTAAATGTCTTCCTTTTGTTTTCTTATCAATTTGATTATGATACCTAAGTATGGCTGTCCTTGCATTTCTGTTGCTTCAGGCTTATTTTGATTCAGATCATTGTGTGCTTATACTTTTCATTAAATTTGAAAAAATTCTATCATATATAATTTATTATTTTTCGCCCTAGTTTCTCTTCTTCAGGTCTCTCTAGTTAGTTATATACCAAACCACTTGAAACTTCCTTGTGGTAATAAAGCCCTATTTAATTTTGGGGGGGGTCATTTTTTCTCTCTCTCTTTTTCTCTCTGCCTCATTTGATTTGTTTGTATTACTTGTCTTCAAGCTCACTGATCTCTTCTGCATTGTCTGTTCTACTGTTAAGTCTATCCAGTAAATTTCCCATCCCAAATACTGTATTTTGGGCATCTAGAATTAAGATTTGGTTCTTTTTATATTTTATTTGCTCTATTAAAATCTAAAATTTGTCCTTTTCTTATATTTTCTTTTTTGTTGTTGTTTGTTTGTTGTTTATTTATTTGTTTTTGGAGAGGTTTTTTGCTATAGGGCGTGTGTGCTCTCCAGAAAGACGGGGGTGGGGGGGGTGGGGGGGGGCGGAAGGGAGGAAT
>NW_006203604.1:577939-606953 GCF_000334495.1 Tupaia belangeri chinensis | reverse complement strand
CGAAAGGGAGCAATCACCCCCGGCAGGTGGGGGGAATGACCATGCTGCAATCCCATCTCCTCCATTCTCCTCTTGGGATCCTGGACATGCATGCACATGCACCTGGTCTGAGTTTAAGCCACCGGGTCTGGGATTCAAATCACAGTGAACTACATGGAAGTCCAGTGACATAACCATTACGCCCACTGCTGGTCCGTCTTACTTATATTTTCTTTTAAGAGATTCAGACACCCTCAAATATATTTCAAATAGCTGTTATAAAAATCCTTGTCTGCAAATCCGTAAATTCTGAAACTGTTTTTAGTCACTATATTTTCTTCTAGTTATAAGTAACATTTTCTTTTTTCTTCACAGGTCTAGACTTTTTTTATTATTATATATTTGATGTTATAATTACTACATTACTGTGTCTGGATTTTGAGGCATTCCTTTAAAGAATTATGGGTTTTAGTCTGCTAGTGGTTAATTTGTGAATTAACTTAATTATTTCATGTAAGTTTTCTATTCTGAAAATTATAAAATATTACTGCAAATAATTAAAGGAGATATAAATGAATGAATGAATACTTTTTGTCCATGCATCAGAAGACTTAGCATTACAAAGATGACAATTATCCACTAACTGATTAACAGATTGAATGTAATTCCAATTAATACCTTGGCTATGTTAATGTAAATTGACAATATAATTCTTAAATTCATATATAAATAAAATAAACCAAAGATAACCAAAGTACATCTTGAAATGAACACAATTAGAAGATGAACACTACTAGTTAGCAAATCTTATTTATCAAAATGGCCTAATATTTGATCTAACTGACATATGATAGACATATAGTACAGAGATTCCAGAAATCAATCACATAAATAAAGAAATGGGGTTCATCATAAAGATGAAATTGCAGGGGAGCTGGGAAAGGATGGTTTTTATTTAAAACCAAAATGTTTATTCAATTGATTATCTATATGAAAAAATGGGTCTTGGCCTCTATTTCACAACATATTCCCTCAAATTAAATGTATATAGATTCTTGTATCTTAATGTATGATATAAAGGGCTTAATATTCCAGTATATAACATAGATAAATATTTTTATGATCTTTGAGTTGGCAACAATTTTTAAAAACCAAATAGAAAAAAAGACTAACCACAAAAAAATAATTCTTACCTTGAACCCCATTATAATGAAATATATCTGCTTGTCAAATGATGCCATTAAAAAGAGATAAAGGAAGGGACCAGCCGTTAGCGTAATGGCTATGTCGATGGACTGCCATGTAGTCGACCGCGGTGCGTCTCGGACCCGGTGGCTTAAAACTCAAGCCGGGCACGTGTGGCGCACGTACCCAAGATCCAGAGAGGAGAAGGGATTGCGGCGTGGCCATCCCCCCTGGGGGGATGATTTCTCGCTTTCTGTCTCTCTGTCTCTCTCTGCTTGTCTGGCGAGCGCACACACCCTATAGCAAAAAACCTCTTTAAAAAAAGAGATAAAGGAAGCCAAAGATGGGAGACTATATTTGCTACACGTATTACTGACAAATGAATTGTATCTAAAATAAAGAACTGTTATGAATTGATTAAAAAAATCTTTTAGGGACCGGCAGATGGTATAATGGTTACATCACTGGACTCCCATGTAGTAGAACACAGTTCAAGTCCCAGACCTGGCGGCTTGAAACTCATGCTGGGTGCATGTGTGTGCATTCCCAAAATCATAAGAGGAGAATGAAGGAGAAGGGATTGTGGTGTGGCCATCCCCATGGGTGGTGATTTCTCACTTTCTGTCTTTCTGGTGAGCACATGCAAAAATCTAAAAAAATAAAAAATAAAAAAATCTTTTTATAAAAGAAGAGATACAATTATTCAATAAATGTTTTTATAAGTTATCTAGTCTTACACACAAGTTAAAACCTTAATGAAATACCACTACTCTACTCAGCAGAATGACTGAAATGTTCACATGTGGAAAAATAACATTATTTTATGGTAAGAATGTAAATTGGTATGACCATGTAGGAAAACTAATTTATTTATTTATTTATTTTTAATATTTTTTGTTTATTTATTTTTTATTATCATCATAATCTTGTTTATATTACATTGAATTGCATATAACTTTACAGTGTATTACATTGCTTTTTCAAAAGGGAATGCCATGCATGTCAGTCAATACAGAGACATTAATTTCCCCACTTCATCACTCAATATCTTTTCATTGTTTTTTCCAATCATTATTATTATTATTCCAATTTTTTTAAACAATCACTATTTCTCATTTTGCTTGTAAAAAGACTTTACCCATCATGAAATACTTCTCACGCCAATCCAGTTGAGAATACTATAAATGTTATCATCAACAGGTAAGAAGCCACCATATTTGTTTCCCACTAATGTCCTGCCTCTCTATTTGTTCTCTTACTATCTTTCTCTATCCTCTTCTCTTCACCCCCCCATTCCACACTGTCTTATTCTCATTAAGTACTTTCACTGCTTTTATGTCCTCCAATATTTCACTCTCTACCATAGAGTGCAGATGGTAGGTATACATTAAGTGGATACATACAATATCTTTCTTTCATAGCCTGGCTTACTTCACTCAACAATAGATCCTCCATATCTGCCCACTTTCTAGCAAATGCCAGGGTCTTGTTATTTTTTATGACTGAGTAGTATTCCATAGAGTATATATGCCACACTTAGGAAAACTAATTGATCTACTAAAGCTAATACACATATCTAATTACAGAATGATTCTATTCCTAGATATATACTCAATAGTGTTCCCAAATAGGCCAAAAGACACGTATAAGAATGTGAAAAAAGCTTTTGGAAATAAAATAAATATAATGAATTATTATTATGTACCATCATTATTAGTATATACACCAATAAAAATAAACTACCCACTACATGTAACAATATAGACAGAGATTACAAATATGTTGAGCCAAAGAAAACACAGAGGAAAAAATTCACAATGTCAATTTTTTTATATAAAATATTAAAATACATGAAACTAAGGAATGGTTGTCTTAGTCCACCTGGGATGCTATGAGAAAATTACGGACATGTATGCACACTAGCACAGCGATTTTTCAAGCTACTGGGTCTGGGACTTGACCCCTGCAGTTGGCCACCCAGCCACCTTAACCCCCATGCCACCGGCTGGACCCACATGTGAATTTTAGTGTGAAACAAGCATTCAGTCTATAGCTGTGGTGTTAGAAATTAGGTTACCTTTGGGGGACAAAGAAAGTGACAGAAGCAGGCATGGCAGACTTTGCTGGGTATATTCACTTTGTGAAAAATTCTTTGATTTATATGTACATTTGTGTGCTTACATATCATTAGGTAACAGTGTAATATACACATTATAGTTTAAAAAGGTTAAAAAGGAAAAATGAAAACTAAAATTAAAAATTTAAAAAGAAATGAATTTTTCTGGTACCTTGCTCGAACACCATAATTGGGAAATAAGAATTCTAAAAGTAAACACAATGGAGATTAAGTCATTGTAGTGCATACAATTTTTTAACCACTGTTAAGTTTTTCTTCATTTAGCCTATTGTTTTGTTTTAATGTGGAAAAACAGAGGCAAATATTTGCTTTATTTATTCACCAAAATCCCAGCATGGTCAGACTCAATGAAATTGGCTCAACTGTACATTTCATTTCATCTCTGCATATTCTTTAATGGATTTCTCCCACTCTCCAACTTCAAAATATTTACTCTATTTTTTGGATGCAAGCAAGTGAAACATTTTTTTAATGCTGAGAAGATATCCAGGCAGTTCTTTAGACAGTCAGAA
This sequence comes from Tupaia belangeri chinensis, assembly GCF_000334495.1. Taxonomy (NCBI): domain Eukaryota; kingdom Metazoa; phylum Chordata; class Mammalia; order Scandentia; family Tupaiidae; genus Tupaia; species Tupaia belangeri. The sequence goes on along the minus strand of NW_006203604.1, from coordinate 603,140 downwards.
TGCAGAAGCAATGCTCTTTCTTGCCCTCTTTACACAAACCCCAACCCCCATCCATACCACAACCCACCCCTAACCATATGTTTCAGAAGGGCCAACTGGAATTGGTGCCGACTGGGGAGAAAGAATGTGGAGAAAATGGAAAAAAAAAAAGGTTTTGTGTGTGGTGAATCATGCATATAGATACTGGAGGGAGGTCTGTGAAGGAAGGTAAACTTATTAATTCCATTTGGCATTTCACATATCCCTTCACAAGTTTCCATATGGTCATGAAACTGGTTTAAATCTGTGCTTGAAGTTAATTTTTCAGTGTGTTCAAACTATTTTGTTCTGGCTAATATACAAACACTTCAGAAAAAGTATAGCAGAACAAGTTTATGCATATACTAGAAAATGATACAAAATGGACAAAATTTTTTTTCAAGAGGGCACAAGACTAGCCACCTAGCCTAGTGTTCAAGGGGGCAGGATCCTACATGCCCAACCGCAGTTTAAATTCTGGCCCTGGCAGCTTGAAAAACATGCTGGATATGTGCATATTATGCCCAAAATCTTGATCGGCTGGAATAATGGAGAAGGGACTACGGTATGACCAGGCCCCATTCAGGGTTGCTTGCTCCCTCTCTTTCTTTCTCTCTCTGTCTCATACACATACCCTCTGGTGGTTAAAAAACGAGAGAGAGGCAGGGGCAAGAGAGAGAGAAGCATAAGGAGGCACATGCACTTGCTGGAGAGACAGAGAGACAGAAAGCAAGAAATCACTCCCCGGGGGGGATGGTCATGCTGCAGTCCCTTCTTTTCCATTCTCCTCTCAGGAATTTGGACATTCACTCACACACGCCCAGCATGAGTTTCAAGCTGCAGGGTCCAGGACTGGAACCATAGTTGACTATGTGGGACTCCAGTAATGTAACCATTATACCAGCTGCCGGTCCCATATATTGTTTCTTACCTTGTGAGAAGAGAAGAAAACTAAGAAAATAAACTGCAAATATTAGACTGTTGGGAAAGTCATGACATGTTTTTCTGTTTTTCTATGCCAAAATGCATCATGACTTTCCTGATGACCCAATAGTTTCTCCAACTAGAAATTCTGATCATGAAGAAGAAAGAACATGGGCAAAAAACAAGAGCACTGAGAAATTCCCTGGATGGAATTCTTCTTAGACTAATCATGAAAATGTTACAATGAGACACTTCTCACCAGGGAGCCCAAAGTTGACTGCTTTTGAGAATTAAAAAGATTTTTTATCCCTGTCTACTCCCACAGTCATCTAGAGTTCCTAAAATACAGACTACCACAGAGGAGCTGAGAAAAGTATTTTTATTCAAGTCCATGGTTGTAGGTTTGGGATGCCAATTATGTCATCTCTTCTGTTCCTATAACCAATTGATAATGCAGAGCAAATGAGAATCAAAGTATCAACTCTAAAAATGATAGTATCCAGTAAGTCCCAAAGGACAAGGTCCTAGGTAACCCTAACCAAGAATAGGTGGAACCTCAAGGTAAGTAGCTTCCTTGTGGTACCTCAGAACCAAGTAGCTTCTTTGTCCTGAGCTTAGACCTTGGGACTTACCTTCCCATGAGCTAAGTCTGTCAAATGGATGCTGACCTGGTTTACCCAGAGAGAATGCAGACCTACCCTAGAAATCCAGGCAGAAGAGCAAAGAATGTAAGAGAGAGAAGCTGGGCTCCAAGCAAATAGCGAATGGTGATTATGTGGGGATGTAGGAAGCAGAACAGAACGCACTGCCCCGTTCTGTTGGGTTCTCTGGGAAGCAGATACTGAAATGGGGTTAGAAGTAAAGAAGGTTTACAGGGAAGTAAAATTCATAAAAGAAAAAACAGGAAGCAGGATTTGGTGAAGGAAATGTCAAACTATAATGCAAACCTGGAAAATGTCTTTGCCAGTCAAACAGAGAGAGATTTAGTGCAAAGAATGACCATTACAGTAGTGTTGCATTAGGCAGAAATGGTTAGGGCTTTGTACGACCAACTTGTTCAGCCATTGGCTAGGTGCCGCTCCACAAATATCATGACTTCAGCCCAGATGAGGCAGATCCCAAAGGAGTTAAAAGCTAGAGGATTTGGGAACCAGCAGTTAGCGTAACAGCTATGTCGCTGCACTCCCACATAGTCGACCGCGGTTTGCGTCCTGGACCCGGTGGCTTAAAATTCACGCCGGGCGTGTGTGCGTGCATGCCCAAGATCCCAAGAGGAGAATGGAGGAGAAGGGATTGCGGCGTGACCATCCCCCACTGGGGGGTGATTTCTTGTTTTCTGTCTCTATGTCTCTCTCTGTCTGTCTGGCAAGCGTACGTGCCCTATAGTGAAAACTTCTCCAAAAAAAAAAAAAGCTAGAGGATTTCAGATAATCATACTCTTGAAAGTTATTTTTTTAAGTTACAAAGGATTTTATTATAATCTCTCCAAAGGAAATAAGGTGCTGTTTTTGTTTATAATTTTTTAAAAGTTTACTTTTTTATGTGTGACAGAGACCATATGCACATGACAGGATCTCACTGTACTGCAATTATGATCCCTTGCCCTTGCCCTCCAGTTCATCAGGATCTCGAGTACCTGTGTATCCTTGCCATGTTTTCAGTCTAACCTGGGTACCCAAATCCATGGCCTGCCATATGGCTTCCAACACTGCAGTTAAGTTTGTTAACCAACTGCACCACCATTTTGTGCCTGTTTATAATTATTAGTTGACCAGTAATAGTTGTATCTTATGGGGGACAGTGTGATTTTTCAACCTGTGCATACAATGGGTACTTATCAAAGCAGGGAAATAAACATCTCCATCATCTCAAACATGTATTATTCTTCGTGTTATGAGCATTCAAAATCCTTCCTTCTAACTATTCAGAAACATATTAAATTGTTTTGAGCTATACAAGTCTTCAAAAAACTTCATGGGAATGTGTGTTATAAAAAAAAAAAACTAGGCATGAATATTAATTTTTTTGCACCAAAAAAAATCCATACTTTTAATTCCATTTTCTACAAACCATAGAGAAAGAGAAACAGAAAGCAAGAAATCACCCCTTGGAATGGTCAAACTGCAATCCCTTCTCTTGGTATTTTGGGCATGCATGCCTGGCTTGAGCTTTAAGTCACTGGGTCCAGAACTTAAACTGTGGTCAACTACATGGGAGTCCAGCAACAAAACCATTATGCCTTCTGCTGGGCCCTCAATAAACTTAAAAGTCCCCTTATAGTTATGTACTACTGTGCATCAGCACTCTAGGACTCATTCCTCCTACAAATTAGTATAACCAATTTCTCCCTATCTCTCCTTTCTTTCATTCCCAGATTCTAGTATCTCCCATTCTACTCCCCACTTCTATGCAATCAAATCTATTAGCTTCCAGAAATGAATGAGAACATGCAGTATTTGTCAAGAGTTAATTAATCAAAATTTACAAGTAATATTGAATATATATTGTATATATTGATGGTGTAAAACACAATATATTGGGACTAGGACAACTGAAGATTTTCTGCCCAGACTTCACCCCCATGACTCCAATATCTAGCCAGGTTCAGAGTAATCTTCAATACCCATGGAATCTGCTGTACAAAGAGAAAAACGGTACTGTGGAAAGACTGCAGATTGCCTCCTCCTGTACATCTCAGATTTAACACCAAAAATTAGGGAAAAAAAGTATAATTCATCAGATGACCAGAAACCACCACAGGGGAACAAGAAATATGAGAAACCAAGAAAATCTCTTTTCTCCAAGGAAAAAGAATAACTCCTCATCCTCTGCAGACAATACAATGAAACTCGTGGAAATGTCCAATAAAGAATTTAGAATATTCATAGTGACAAAGCTAACAGAAATTCAAGTAAAGAAAGACAATGGGGACCAGCAGTTAGTGTAATGGCTATGTTGCTGGACTCCCATGTAGCTGACTGTGGTTCGAGTCCTGGACCCGGTGGCTTAAACTCACGCCAGGCGCGTGTGCGTGCATGCCCAAGATCCTGAGAGGAGAATGGAGGACAAGGGATTGTGGCATGGCCATCCCCCCTGGGGGGTGATTTCTCGCTTTCTGTCTCTCTGTCTCTCTCTGTCTGTCTGGCATAAGAATTTAGCATAAGTTTTGCCACAAAATAAGTACTCTTTGATGGCAAGTACTCATTATAGACATATTATTTAACTATTGATATTACCATGTCTATAATCACAACCTGGACTTCTTCTTTAAGACTTAATTTTGTATGGTTGATTGGTTTATACCTATCTGGCTGTCTAGATGTCCCATGGACAGTCAATTGATGTCAGTGTATCAATGTTTGAACTTAAATTTTTTTACCAGATATGCTTCTTCTTTTAGATGATTCCACCATCCAACCAGTCAAACTAGACGTAAATCTTACCTCCCCCTATCTTATCTAACATCCCAATCTAAGAGATGATTTTTATTTTCTAAGTATTTATCAAACCTATCTGCTCTTCTCCAGGGAAAAGAGGTGATCATAGAAGTGGAGGTTTAAACTTGTAAACTGAAGAAAATTAGGAAACAGAATCTTCTCTTAAAAAAATTTTTTTTTTTCTGTCTAATCAGGTTGTTCACAGATAAAGTAGCATTTTCTCTCCACTCTCTCTCTGCTGGTCATGACTTCTAAGTACAAGGATATGATGTCCATAAGTGTTTACAGAGGGGATCAGGCTCAAATCTTCATGCTCTTCTCCTTGTCTTTCAATGATGTCTTATGTTATTTGATTCATCTTGTTTTGACTCTGGGCATCTTATGCTAGTATCTGTTGAGGTGCAACTGGTTCTCTCTCTCTCTCTTTTAAAGTATGATGCTGGACTCCACAGTTATTGCTACAGCATTGAGTAATACAATTTCTGTCATTGTGACTTCCTCATTGATTCCACTCTAAGCTGTTTTATTGTTTTGTTTTGGTTTGGTTTGTTTTTTCGGGGGGGGGGTGCCTTTAGAGACCTAGAAATTGCAGACACCTTCTCTATATCACACAGCATTGCAGAGTCCTTTGAAAATATTCTCTCCTCTGTCTGCCAACCCGGACATCTTCCTTAGCACACCCTGAGTACTGCCATATTTCTCTACTCAGTTCTCTGCCACAGTATTTGCACAATGTTTTCTGCCTGTGCCCTGAGAAGTGTAACAGTAAGTTCTTTTCCCTCATTCAACCTCACTGATTTCCTTATAAACTTATTTAGATTATTTTTTTCCCCACAGTGCTCCTCCTCAAGGATCAACTACACAAGGAGGAAATAAACAAGTGAGAACGTCCTCTGAACTCTTGCTTCTCCCTCTTTCTTGCCCTGACAGCCTCTAGTGGGCAAAATATTCCCTTCCTCTCTATATTACTGATGATGGTGAAAGTCAATATTCCAACTATTAATATTTATGTTTGAGCTACGCATGAATCTTTTGACTTTTATTTATTATTTTATTACTACTTTTTAAAGGTCCCTCCCCCATAGGACATGTGTACTCACTGGAGAGGGACAGAGACAGTGAGAGTGAAAATGGGAAATCACCCCACGGGGGGTGGCTATGCCACATTCCTTTCTCCTGATTACAGTTCCCATGAAGCTCTCCTCTACAGTGGTTACTATTTTTCGCTTAGTGAAAGTTTCATGTCAACATTTTACAAGAAAACTTTCTTCTCTTAGAGTAGTTTGTGCATCTCCTAGTTCTTTGCAACCAAGTGAGTCTGGGGAAACATCTCCCCTCCCTTTGTGGTCTTTGAGTTTGATATTGCTGCTGCTAATGGCATCGCTAAGCACATTGGGGAACACAGCTCTACTTCCCTTCCTGTGTCCAGTGGAGTCCTGCCTCGGCCTGCAGATGAAACCATTGTTTTTATACTCTGTCACTGCACTGCTTTGCGAGCTGGGTTTCTAGGAGATCTTTCTTCATGAATCATAGTCCTACAGCTTGTTTTCCTTTCCCTGACCCTCACACGCACATGCCCTCTCATCAGCAATTTTTTTTTTTTCTTTATTTGGTCTGGATGACAAAAAACTGCCAGATGGATCCCTTGCTTTGCTTGATCCCTGGATCATTTGTACACCTGCTGCTCCTGCTGGTACTTGCCACTGGGATTCCACTGCCTAAGAGAACTGCCAAGGTACATTTGTCATAGCATGGCTCATTATCACACAAACCAAAGGCAGGTCCATGTCCTGAAACATAACTATTGAAATAGCCTATTAAGCCATAAAGTGTTTATGGAATATGTCCCAACATCTCAGTTTTAAAAATCAATTCTATAATGACCTACTGGTTACTTTTTTCTATAATTCTTCAGTCTGATAACTGAGAATTCCTTTTTGCAATCAGTCTGGCTCTGTTCTCTGGAACCAACCTTGTCAAGGGCAAGGAAAAAGTAAGTGAGATCAAGACATTCAGCCCTGGATAGAAATGATGTTCAGTTCTGGCCATATAGTCTAGAGCTAACAACGAGGCTCCTGTTTTGCAGAGATCCAACACCCACCATATGCCCCTGATCTAAGGCAGTTGGGCATGTGGCTTCGCTGCCAGGTGCCTCAGGAATATTTGAGTGATCACCTAATGTCCTTTTATACTTCTTATAGTACTTTTGCACCCATTTTCTCACTTGACTCTCATAATAGCCTCACTGTAATCAACATGTTTTATACTTATTCCATATTTTTATTCCACCCTATTCTACATATGTGTACACACACACACATATATATATATACATATATATATATAAATTCACATTTAATCAGTGTACATCACTACAGCGGACACAGTTTTTCTGAGCATGAATAGAGTGTATACAGTTCGGTCAAAGATATTACCGCATACATTATCATTGCCAGATAGCTTTTCATTTTTGTGTCTTTTAAATGTTTCTTCCTGATTCCCTCCTTCCCACCCCTTAACATGCCCTCTCCCAATAGTGTCCCTAGTGTCTACCATTGCCCTCCTGCTTTTATACCTTCCAGCCTCTGTTTCTGCCATAGAGTACAGACATACAGTATATATTAGCCTCTTTTTCACAATCTAGTTTGCTTCGTTTAGCATTAAATCTTTCATATTTGTCTACATTTCAATCAAATACCAGGATCTCATTTTTTTTTCTTTTTATGGCTGAATAGTATTACATTCTTGGTTATTTTGTGTTCTTTTATTTCTGTTTGTTTTGTCTCTCTTTAGTTTTCCTGATATATTAGATCATTGGGAAAATCATGACATGTTTTTCTGTGTTTTTCTATGCAAAAATGCGTCATTAGTTTCCCAATGACCTAATAGTACTACTATTTGTTTTGTGTTTTGTTTTGTTTTGGAGAGGTTTTTGCTGTAGGTCATGTGCGCTTGCCAGAGAGACAGAAAGTGAGAAATCAGAGGAGATGGGCACACTGCAATTCCTTCTCCTCCATTCTCCTCTTGGGATCTTGGGTATGCACACACATGTGCCCAGGGAGGGTTTAAGCCACCGGATCTGGGACTTGAACTGTGGTCGACTACATGGGAGTCCAGCAACATAGCCATTACGCCAACTGCTGGTCCCATACTCCTTTTAATATTTCTTGAACAGCTGGCTAGGGTTGGTGAATTCTTTCAGGTTTTGTTTACCTGAGAATGATAGTATTTTTTCTTCCCACTTAAAGAATAATTTTGCTAGGTATAGTATTCTTGGTTGAGATTATTTTTCTTTTAGCGTTTCGAATATGTCTGCCCAATTTTTTCCTTACTTCATTGTTTCAGTCAAGAAGTTCTCACATTAGTCTAATAGGATAAACTTTGCAGACTTGACTTTTCTCTCTTGCCATTTTTAGAATTTTGTCTTTTTTATTTTTACCAGTTGACCATAATGTGCATGGGGAAGGATCTTCTTATGTTGATTCTATTTAGCATTTTTGGTCTTTCCTGTGTCTTAATATTTCTCTAGGTTTGAAAAATTTTCTGCCAGTATTTCTTGTAATAGATTTTCTATACCTTTATTAGATTCTTCACCTTCTGGAATACCAATTATCAGATATTCAGGCATTTAATTGTGTCTAGTATTTCTCATATGTTGTCCTCATTTTGAGGTGTGTGTATATGTATGTATGTGTGTATGTATATATATACATGTAATTGTTTTTCTTTTGGTCATTTTGTCTAAGTCAGTCTGTCCTCTAGATTAGAGATTCTATCTTCTGCATGGTCTAATCTGCTATTAATAGTTTCAAGAGAGGTTTTGATTTTTTTGTACTACAGTCTTCATCTCTAGACATTTTTTAAAATTCTTTTTAATGATGATATCTCTCTTTGGAGTTCCTTTCTGAAGTCATGGAATAATTATCTCATCTCCTGGAGTTGGCTGTTTTTTCTAGAAACTTACAAAATTTAGTTATAATATATATATATTCTGAATTCTTTTTCTGACATTTCAGTGATTTCCTCTGTTTTATTCATTGTTGGTCCCTTGGGGTTAAAGTATTTCCTGGTTTTCTCCTACTTCTTGAGGCTTCACTGAACTTGGGTTCAGCTTTACAGAGAGGAACCTCTCTCTTTTTTTCTGGTGGATTCTCCCATAGCTTCACAATGTTCAGATGTTTGACTCTTATGTGACTGGAGCTGAGAAATGAAATGAGACTGTAAGGTGGTAACTAAAATTACGTGCTACGTGCAATCAGCCCACGCTAGATTGGGCAGGGAGCTACCAGGAGGCTTGTTTTCCCTCTGCTCTTAGATGGGTGAAGGATAGGGTGGCATTAGCACAAGAAAGAGTGACCCTGACTACCTTCTAGTTCTACAACTGCAGGATCAAGGATGAGGGTGTTGAGGTGGAATCAACCCTTCCTCCCACACCCTAGGCTTGGCAGGGGGATTTTAGTAGCTAAAATAATTTTTTAATGTGGGATAAAGCCCTTATAATCCCCAAATCAGTGCTTTTTATTTTTAAGCAACATTTATTTTCTTCCTTGACATAAACCCATCCTAGAATATATGATAATAAAGATTAAGGAAGGGTTCTGCCCATGGTTCTGACTGGCTAACGCTGCAAGTTTATCATGTGAATACCCTGTTGGGATGCCTGTATTTCTCTCTCTCAGAAGAAAAAAAGAAAGAGACTTTAAAATACATATATAAGGAATTTCTAAATTACTTGTAATATCACTATCTTTTGCTAGCCATTGCTAATATTTAGGAGTTTTTAATCTATGTATATAATTTTTAAATTTATAAAATCATGCTGTATATAAAACTCTGCAACCTGAAATTTTGCATCTAACAAATTTAAAAGCTCTTTTTAAAGTTTTTTTAGAGTTATTTTATTTTAACTCTATTTATTTATTTATTTTATTTTGACCAGAAAAACACACACACACACACACACAGAGAGAGAGAGAGAGAGAGAGAGAGAAAAAGTGAGAAAGCAAGCCACCAGGTCCAGGACTTGAACCACGGTCAGCCATGTGGGAGTCCAGTGCCTTTAACTACTGTGCCACCTGCCAACCCCAAGCTCTTTATTTTTTAGAATTTCATGTATTGATTTTGATCCTGATATAGAATTGGTCTTAAGACTGAACATTACATCTTAAGTCATGTTAATGGGGGGAAAATAAGTCCCCCAGGTGTAACAGAGACAATCCCATACCTTTATAGGGAAGAACTCCTTGGACTTGACATTTTACAGACCAAAGGGAATGGTTTGTAGTCAAGTACATGGAAAACAAAATACCACCATGGCCACTTAGAACTTAATTGGTTCAGGAAATATCTAACTCCTTTCTTAAATTATGTAAAATTCTAATGGTTCTTTTTTAATAGTCAGTGCAGGGAAAGATCCATAATACAGCCAAATGGCTATTCAGAGACAGTGTTTAGTGTAATATATGAAACAACTAAATAAAGCAGAGCATTCCTCTCAAGAAAGGGTACTCTGGATGGGGACATATTTGTATATAATTTTTAAACAGCAGAGTTCTGTTTAATCGACCTTACCCATGTGCAATCCCAACTTAAAAGGTTATGTGAGAGAAGCAGTCAACCTGGTGGTTTGATTGGAAGAATCCTCAAACCTGCCCCAAATTTTCATCCCAAAGCTAGAAAGTGTTTACATCGTTTGCCTGAGAATTCTATTAGTCACTCTTTTGGACTAAGGTCTTAAAAACCTTTTTATAATGCAGACTTGTGGTTTGAGTAAGCCATTGTTCTTTCTTTTTAAAAATTTTTTTGAGAGGTTTTGCCATAAGGCACGTGAGCTTGCCAGAAAGACAGAGAGAGAAACAGAGACAGAAAGCGAGAAATCACCCCCCAGGGGGATGGCCACGCCACAATCCCTTCTCCTCTCTTCTCCTTTCAGGATCTTGGGCACGCACGTACACATGCCCAGCGTGAGTTTAAGTCACCAGGTCTGGGACTTGAACCATGGTTGACTACATGAGAGTCCAGAGACATAGCCATTACCAGCTGGCTGCTGGTCCCAGCCATTTCTCTTTTTGAGTGGCCAGTTTTAATTCATGCCTAATATCAAATGAGAATCAATAATAACTCATCATAATAGTATAATTAGCTCTGAGACCAGGACCTAGTTACATAGAAATGGGAGAAGGGATGAGAGGGAAGAGAATGTAGGCACTACAGGGAGGTTCTGCCCAAATTCCTGAGCCTGAGAAGGGGTCTGGAGAGCCTATGAACACTGAGTACCCAGGAGTGCTGGGAGGAAGGCATGGTACCCAGGATAGCTATTTGCCTTAGTGAATTCTGAGGACTAAAGATACAGTTCAGCAACTGGCTCTAGCCAAGCTGCCTCATGCTCAGAAAAACAAATCTGATAAATACTAATTTTCAACATCATAACGGTTTCATCTGTGGGTGAAACAGAAAGCTTTCCCTGTGAGCAGCAGGAAGGTTCAGCCATGGCCCAGGGCCCAGACCACTGGGCAGAGTCCCTTCCTGTTGGGGGAGAGAGCCACGTCCTCTCGTTATTTGTGACAGCCTCGAGACCCACAGGCTGCCTGCAATGTAGACTGCATAATTCAGCATGAAGGTTGCCAATAATTTTTGGCCTCAGCTCTTTGACTGGTTTTCATTTAACAACAATTCAAAATTTTCTGGAACAGTTTCTGTTTTAATGAAGTAAAATTTGGTGACCTTTAGTCAACTTGGCAAATGAAAGAGTGGGTGACAGTGGTCCAGAAAATTAATTATAGAACGTATTGTCCCCATTAAGAACTCCAGAGCAGTCACCAGCATTTCATTCTCATGTGGTTTGAGAGAGAAGAATGTTCTGTTCTTAAGAAATGACAGTTGTTCCTACTCATCAAGTCATGAGGCTATGCCAGCATTTTGTGAATTTAGGTGCAAGGTTTCTGACGGTGACAACAGACACGACATTACTTATCAAGCAAATTGAGAACAGTTGGGGTTTAACCCCCATTCCTGTGCCACACAGCTTCCACCAAAATCCCTCATAGAGTACTTAAATACTAGGCAGAACTGGCTGCATAGTGAAGTACCCAGATCAACCCTAAGTTGGCTCAATGTGTGTCATTACATTTCTTGTTGAAACCATAAGCATCTTAAGGCAGATAATACTGCCCAAGTCTCCACTCCACTCTAACAGAAAATTTTTACCAACCTTCTGAAAAAAGTAGGTTTCTTGGATTTATGGATTGTCCCAGAAGAAGGCTCCATTTGGACCACAGAATTTTTGCAGGCTCAAATCATGGCTGCTTTACATTCTAATAGCCTTCCAGCCTGGGCCAATGACCATCACAGGTCTGTGCTGTGGGCCAGATCTGCGACCTACAGAAAACCGTCAGCCACCTTTCAGCTTTTGTTCCTAAGACTTTAATGAGGACATGGTTCCTCAGCTTCCCAGTTTTATTCTCGAGTTCCATGAAGGATGGTTTCCAGTTCCAATGACACTGTGGGGCCACCATTAAGTACAACACAGCTTCTGCTCCATTACACTCATCTGTTTGAAATGGACTTTTTGGCACTTGGAATTTGGTTGTTGTCTACATGCAAAATGCTTAATTTGGACCAGCAGATGACAGAATGGTTACATTGCTAGACTCCCACATGGCCAACCACAGTTTGAGTCCTGGACTCAGAGGCTTGAAACTCATACCAGGCATGTATGCATGCGTGCCCAAAATCCCAAGAGGAGAATGGAGGAAAAGGAATTGTGGCATGGCCATCCCTCTGGGATGGGGAGTGATTTCTCACTTTCTGTCTCTCTGTCTCACTTTATCTCTCTGGCGAGCACATGTGCCCTAGAGCAAAATTTCTCTAAAAAATAAAACAAAAAAATAAGTACCTAATTCGGACTTGGACCTTTTTACCCTACACATTGGTCCATTTACTTAACAGTTTCACTTCCATCACAAAGCAGAGGATTTCTATTTCTTTTACAGCTCTATGTAAATTTCTCTTCTCACCTGCTTTGAAAAGATGTATGAAAATTTTTTTATCACAAATGATAAAGCAATTGTTATTAAAGATTGTGCAGCTACCAAGCCCCATATTCGTAATAAGACAGCATAGACATGAACCAAATGGTAAACCTTCAGGAAATTATTTTGAAGACTGCATAGTTAGTTAGCATGAAGTGGTAAATTGGTCATTGAATTACAGTTAGTTGGGATATCTAAAAGGCGATGATGCTACTGTTAGTGCCAGAAACCAAATATTTCTGCTTCTCCCTTTGAGTACATAAAGAACTTGATTAGTAAAATTTGGGTAGAATAATGTTACTCTGGCCAGGGTTTTAAGAGCTAAGGGATAATATGCCCCTTCTCTCAGACTGTCTATTGCGGGTGAAAAACAATGCCCCAGTTAGAGTTTGTCCCATCATTCTTGTCCTAAAATGAAGACAGTGCAAAAACCCTACTCAGTGCCTGACAGATGTGTCACACACAAAAAAGAGGAATAAACCTTTGCTTTAGGTCATTGTGATTTTGGAGTTGTTACTGCAGCATAATCTAGCCTGTCCTGATTAATAAAGTGACTTAAGTTCTGTTGAATGTATATTAAGGTGTGAATGTAAAATGGGTAGGTGAAAGAGGTCAAGCTACTGGGATTTTTTTAGGGGAGGGAAAATCATAAGACAGTGTACTTTTCAATAAGAATACGTGGTGTCTGCCCACCCACTCTTTGGCTCTGCATCCAACTGAGACAATCACTTAAGCCAAGCTGACTGTGACAATGACAGAGGAGGAGGTGTGATTTAGTAGGACTTATTGTTCGGTGGTGTCAGCATTTTGGTCTGATATCAAGAAGCTACACGTGTGGGAGAAAATGAAAGAACAATATGCTGAATGTACCAACTGTTGGAATTAGTAAATATAAAGATAAATGCAACACATTTATTATGAGAAAAGAATTCTCAGCAATAACATCAAAAACACTATGCATCATGTAATAGATGATGAAAGATTTTAATTTTTTGTGTAAAGTAGTTAATACTAATTTTAAAGGTCCATTTTCTATAGACAAGTATAAAGAAGAAAGTAGCAATTGCCCAAAACATACAACCCAGAGGTAGAATTGTTTATATTTCAGGGACGAACTCTCCATTTATCTTCCTATTTATATATACAAACACAAATGTACTTTTATATAAAAAAAAAAAGATTTTTGCTATAGGGCACATGCGCTTGCTGGAGAGATAGAGAGAGATAGAAATCACCCCTTTGGGGTGGCCATGTCACAATCCCTTCTCCTCCATTCTCCTCTCCAGACTTTGGGCATGCACACACACACACCCGGCGTGAGTTTTAAGCCACTGGGTCCAGGACTCAAACTATGGTCGACTACATGGGAACCCAGCGATGTAATTATTATGCCATCTACTGGTACCACACACGTGCACATTTTACATAAATGGGAATCTGCTGTTAAACACATTTAACTGTATCATATATCTATAATTCTAAGAACTAGGATACACACATGAGCATGGTTGACAATTTTTGTCCTCCTGGAGTTTATTGTATAGGTGCAGAGATAGCTACTTAAAAACCATTTTCAAGGCAAGTTAGTGTTATAACATGGAAAGTCTAGGGTGCTCTGCGTACTGCAAGGAATTTTGCCCAACCTAAGGAATCAGGGACAACCTCCTGAGAATGCGAGATTTTTTAAAATTATTTATTTTGATTGGATTCCATTTATTATTATTATTTTTAAATTTGACCAGATAGAGAAAGAAAGAGAAAGTTAGAAAGCAGGTAACCAGCTCCAGGACTCAAACCTCAGCTGGCCATGTGGGAATTCAGTGCCTTTAACCACTATGCTACCTGCTGTCCCCGAGGATGTGCGCTTTTAATAAAATTATTTTATTTGACTCTACAGCATGTCAAAATAATCCTGCACTGTAATTTTCAGTAACTACATATTTAATTGTTTGAAATTATGTATTTGTAACTTCCTTGCAAGTCTCTATTACTAGACAGTTTGTCTTCTTTGTTATCTTTTATATACAAAATTGCATTGAAATCCTTTTGTATATAGTTCTTTGACCTTACATTTATTTAGGATAAAGATAGAAAAATGAGATTATCATTATCAGAAGTTATATAAATTTTATAATAACATCACACACACGTGTCTACATATAAATACACATGTGCCCATACATATGTACTACGTACATCACTAATATATATATATATATGTATATGTGCTATATGTTCATGTATGTGTGTATGTGCACACACACTTGAGATACATCAAGCATATATATTGCCAAACTGCCTGCAGAAAAGTACTAAATAAGTACTAAATAAATGTTTCATACCATTAATACTTATGGATAACAATTTTCCAAATTCTGAAAAACTCAAAAATATAAATGATTAGGGAACCAGCAGTTAGTGTAATGGCTATGTCGTTGGACTCCCATGTAGTCAACCGCGGTTCGCGTCCCAGACCCGGTGGCTTAAAACTCACGCCAGGCGCGTGTGCATGCGTGCGTGCCCAAGATCCCGAGAGGAGAATGGAGGAGAAGGGATTGCAGTGTGGCCATCCCCCCTGGGGGGTGATTTCTCACTTTCTGTCTCTCTGTCTCTCTCTGGCTGGCTGGCAAGTGCATGCACCCTATAGCGAAAACCTCTCCAAAAAATATATATATTTTTATATATATATATATAAATGATTAAATCATTTTGTTAACTTGACAAAATTATAGGAGGACAAACTCTCATTTTGTGTGAATTTTTCTGATCACTGTAAGAATGAACATCAGATGTAGCACATAGGAAAAGTTGCCCTAGAAGCTCAAACTAGATACATGTAAGCCTAAGGGTAAGAGGTAACCCTATAAAAATTCAGAGCCTTCCACATTGGTAAAGTACTTAAGGAGGCAATGGTCTGACCTCCTCTCTAAGGCAAAGTACATGTTACCATACCTTGTGCCTTCCACCAATAAGAAGGAGGCACAGTGTTTGGTGGTCCTCTTTCAAATCTGAAGGTAACATATCCCACACTGGGCATAATGTTTTAGTCCATCTATCAAGTGACTGAGAAGGATGTTACTTTTGAGTAGGGCCCAGAAAGAGAAGAAGATCCATAGCTGTTCCCCTTCTGATGTGGAGCAACCCAAGGCTGGTAACTACCTGAACCTTCTGTTTCATATGGAGGGACTTGTGAGCAACCTTGAAGCAACCCAGGGCTAATAGCTGCCTAGGCTTTCTGCACCCCTGAGAGCTATCTGCCCCTTCCTTGATCTGTTGAGTGGCCAGAGGCCTTGAGCAGGTTAGATTCCCTGCTCCTCTGCCAGCTCTGTATTAGGGCAGACACTGAGACCCTTCCTTGATAGGACACCCCAAGCGTGTTGAAACTGCCCCTCCACAGTTCACCCACAAAAGACTGTGTCCAACTCTCAGCCAGGGCCATAGATTCAGAGTAACTCCTCTGTGCTCGCTGGCATAATTAACAGTTCTCCCAGTCTCTCCAAGTACTGCTTTCCATTCCTCTGCATCTGTTTTTCTGCAACAGTTCAGCTTGTTCCCCATAGCTTTTTCTCCTTCAGCAAACACAATAATGCTAGCACTATTTAAAGTAGCTAAGGTACTGTATAGAAGACTGTATGGGGCATCCAGCAATCCCACTAAGAGATGTTGAGAAGAGACTCCTAGAATTCTAGAATAAATCCACATTCCCTTGAACAGATAATTGCCTGCTGTTTGATAAACAGTTACAGGCCCTAGTAGGCACTGAGAAGCTGACCATGGGACAGCAGGTGACTACATGACCAAAACATTTGGTCATGAGCTGGATATCTTTAGATACAACAAGTTATGGCCAAAAGAATCAGCAATTCACAATGGAATGGAACATCCATGACTGGGCTTCAGAAGGTAAAGAAGGTGCAAGTAAATTGCATGAACAAAAAATTCTAGATTTCCAAGATTCCACAGACTCCTCTCTTTCAAGTATGGCCTCAAGATAGTGGTGAGAAAGGTTTCTACAAATAATTGAAGAAAAATCTCCGGCCTGGCTCACAAATAGGTTGACATAATTCCCAAAATGGGCTGTTGCCATGGAACAGGGGAGTTGCTCAGGGGAGTCTCACAAAATTGTGATGAAGAGAACTTCCTCAGTAGGCAAACTTGCAAACTCTGTACTCGATGGTTCAATGTGTATGGGAGGATGGTTGTTCATGGACTCCTGAGCTGTGTCAAGAAACTTCAGTGGTTGATCCAGAGTCTGAAAGAAAGGGAGATTAACAAATTGAGATAAAAAATTTCATGGAAAGAGGCATGTGACTGGGCTAATGAGAATGGGCACAAGAAGCTCCACTGGGAAACCAAAGTCTCCTAGAGGGTGTGTATGTGCATGTGTGTGTTTAAAGGAGGGTATGACTATGCTGCAATCCTCCTGCTTCAGCCTGCTGGGTTGCTGAGGGCCTTCAGGCATGTAATACCATACCCAGCTTCTAGGGTGGGAGGTAATAAAACCCAGGCTTCCCATGTGGCCTTAGCCTTCCAACTCGCAATATCAACCAGTGCATGCTACCGTGGCTATGGCTGGATTTGGTATACATAAGTCACGGATGTTTGGAGGGGAGAAGGGTAAGGGAGAGAATATCCACCCTCAGCTTCTCTCACCAGTAGTGCTTTTGGCACTGACCTGAATTTCCTTGTTGACTCGGGAATGACTGAGTCTGAAGGGCTAGAACAGGCATCATCTCAAAGCAATCTTGGGAAGAGGCGAGAGTAGATAATTAAACTATGATAATGATTTGCTTTCACAAAAATTAAGCTAGCATACCCTGCAACTAGCTTAGTGATCCCTTTCAAGCCCTTGTATATATGATCATCTCCATGAGGGTACAACCAATGTGGGCTCATACAGTCTTAGGTTCAACATCTCCTCATCTTCCTCCCACACTGTTGTTTAGTAGTCTTTGGTCATCTGTGGTTGTTGCCTTGAAATTCTTAATGTTATCTTAGAACTTACGTGTGGTAAGTGATACCCCATGGAATAATAGAATAGTTGCTGACACTTGGAGTCTTGGCTTTGCATGATCTTGCATCTGGGGAACTTATTGCCTTCTAGGGATCTAGACCATCTACTGTCCCTGACATCTCATACCCTGCCCATTCTCCCCCTGTACACTCTGTGTGGAGCAGAGACTGGATTGTGTTCCTTGAATGGGGCCTTTATTCACTGTTGCCCTCCTTCCCTGAGATGGGATATGCTGACAGCGTTTCTACCCTAAGCTGGCAGTTGCCTATGAATGTAGATCAGATACAGACCATGTGTGAGTGAGAGAAACCCCTGATAGCCTCTGATTCAGGTACTGAGTGTATCATGGCATGTCCAGGAATTTGACTCTGGATATGGCCCATTCACCATGGCTGTGGCAGCAGTATATGGGAAGAGGAGGCAAAGCCAGCCCCAGCCAGGGTTCAGTATATTTGTCTAGCAGCTAGCAAGAAAGGGAGCCCAGCATGCCCCAAATAATGGCTATGTCGCTGGACTCCCACGTAGTTGACCGCGGTTCACGTCCCGGACCCGGTGGCTTAAAACTCACGCCAGGCGCGTGTGCATGCGTGCGTGCCCAAGATCCCGAGAGGAGAATGGAGGAGAAGGGATTGCAGTGTGGCCATCCCCCCTGGGGGGTGATTTCTCACTTTCTGTCTCTCTGTCTCTCTCTGGCTGGCTGGCAAGTGCATGCACCCTATAGCGAAAACCTCTCCAAAAAATATATATATTTTTATATATATATATATAAATGATTAAATCATTTTGTTAACTTGACAAAATTATAGGAGGACAAACTCTCATTTTGTGTGAATTTTTCTGATCACTGTAAGAATGAACATCAGATGTAGCACATAGGAAAAGTTGCCCTAGAAGCTCAAACTAGATACATGTAAGCCTAAGGGTAAGAGGTAACCCTATAAAAATTCAGAGCCTTCCACATTGGTAAAGTACTTAAGGAGGCAATGGTCTGACCTCCTCTCTAAGGCAAAGTACATGTTACCATACCTTGTGCCTTCCACCAATAAGAAGGAGGCACAGTGTTTGGTGGTCCTCTTTCAAATCTGAAGGTAACATATCCCACACTGGGCATAATGTTTTAGTCCATCTATCAAGTGACTGAGAAGGATGTTACTTTTGAGTAGGGCCCAGAAAGAGAAGAAGATCCATAGCTGTTCCCCTTCTGATGTGGAGCAACCCAAGGCTGGTAACTACCTGAACCTTCTGTTTCATATGGAGGGACTTGTGAGCAACCTTGAAGCAACCCAGGGCTAATAGCTGCCTAGGCTTTCTGCACCCCTGAGAGCTATCTGCCCCTTCCTTGATCTGTTGAGTGGCCAGAGGCCTTGAGCAGGTTAGATTCCCTGCTCCTCTGCCAGCTCTGTATTAGGGCAGACACTGAGACCCTTCCTTGATAGGACACCCCAAGCGTGTTGAAACTGCCCCTCCACAGTTCACCCACAAAAGACTGTGTCCAACTCTCAGCCAGGGCCATAGATTCAGAGTAACTCCTCTGTGCTCGCTGGCATAATTAACAGTTCTCCCAGTCTCTCCAAGTACTGCTTTCCATTCCTCTGCATCTGTTTTTCTGCAACAGTTCAGCTTGTTCCCCATAGCTTTTTCTCCTTCAGCAAACACAATAATGCTAGCACTATTTAAAGTAGCTAAGGTACTGTATAGAAGACTGTATGGGGCATCCAGCAATCCCACTAAGAGATGTTGAGAAGAGACTCCTAGAATTCTAGAATAAATCCACATTCCCTTGAACAGATAATTGCCTGCTGTTTGATAAACAGTTACAGGCCCTAGTAGGCACTGAGAAGCTGACCATGGGACAGCAGGTGACTACATGACCAAAACATTTGGTCATGAGCTGGATATCTTTAGATACAACAAGTTATGGCCAAAAGAATCAGCAATTCACAATGGAATGGAACATCCATGACTGGGCTTCAGAAGGTAAAGAAGGTGCAAGTAAATTGCATGAACAAAAAATTCTAGATTTCCAAGATTCCACAGACTCCTCTCTTTCAAGTATGGCCTCAAGATAGTGGTGAGAAAGGTTTCTACAAATAATTGAAGAAAAATCTCCGGCCTGGCTCACAAATAGGTTGACATAATTCCCAAAATGGGCTGTTGCCATGGAACAGGGGAGTTGCTCAGGGGAGTCTCACAAAATTGTGATGAAGAGAACTTCCTCAGTAGGCAAACTTGCAAACTCTGTACTCGATGGTTCAATGTGTATGGGAGGATGGTTGTTCATGGACTCCTGAGCTGTGTCAAGAAACTTCAGTGGTTGATCCAGAGTCTGAAAGAAAGGGAGATTAACAAATTGAGATAAAAAATTTCATGGAAAGAGGCATGTGACTGGGCTAATGAGAATGGGCACAAGAAGCTCCACTGGGAAACCAAAGTCTCCTAGAGGGTGTGTATGTGCATGTGTGTGTTTAAAGGAGGGTATGACTATGCTGCAATCCTCCTGCTTCAGCCTGCTGGGTTGCTGAGGGCCTTCAGGCATGTAATACCATACCCAGCTTCTAGGGTGGGAGGTAATAAAACCCAGGCTTCCCATGTGGCCTTAGCCTTCCAACTCGCAATATCAACCAGTGCATGCTACCGTGGCTATGGCTGGATTTGGTATACATAAGTCACGGATGTTTGGAGGGGAGAAGGGTAAGGGAGAGAATATCCACCCTCAGCTTCTCTCACCAGTAGTGCTTTTGGCACTGACCTGAATTTCCTTGTTGACTCGGGAATGACTGAGTCTGAAGGGCTAGAACAGGCATCATCTCAAAGCAATCTTGGGAAGAGGCGAGAGTAGATGGATGTTATTTTGCTAGTGCTCTGTCTTGGCCTTTTTTCTCAAGCACCAAGGGCAACCTCCCTAGAGATTTTTCAATGTTTTTAAATTAGTTACTAACACCTATCTTCCTTCTTTCTGTAATTTCTACAAGGTTAACTTTGTGGCAAAGAGTGGAGCCTTTTCTATTCCACCATCTTTCTGAGTCCTGGTTTTCTGCTTCTTCAATAATGAGACTGGGGTGAAAGAAAGTGCATAGAGAAGAAAAAAAAAAAGCTAGATCACATTCAGAAACAAAGGAATCTGGGAAGGCTGTGGGAGGAAAAGATGCTGAAAGAAGAGAAAAAATATATGTAGTTCCAGGATTTTTCATATATTTGTGGTTCAACTTTAAGTCATTGCCTGACTTCATTGGAACAAATTAGGTCCAGTTTCCCAAACTTAGTCTCCATGGTCATATGGATGACAAGTAATCACAGGATCATTTCTTCCACAACCACTGGGACCTTAAACTTGAAATCCTAGGCTAGATTCAGAATGTGTAAAACAGTGGGGGAGGAAAGAGTCCCTGTAGAATTTTGAGGTCTGAGATTTCCCAGAAGGTACACAATGCACACTCTTTTTATTATTCCCATGACTTGAAGCTGTTTTGTCATACAATTAAATATTTCAAATGTTTAGCTTTGCTTTTCTTTCTTTGCTGTACGTAGTCATGGGAGGCTCACACCAGGCAAGTATTTTGATTTCACTGTCAGTGTGTAGAATTTCATTGTTGTCATTACTGTGTTTATCACATTCCTCCTGGTTATGGATCATTAGCATTCCAACAAAAAAATATATAAATTCTGAAATGCAAGGTAATTCAATGGGCTAGATATCCTAGAAGCCCCTATCCCTATCCCAGCACACATGGGAGGCCGCTCCCATCTGGCCAGACATAGCAGCTGAAATTCACCCCTGGAGCTTCCCACTTCTGTCAATCACAGCATCCTGCTGTGAACACGGTGCAGCCATTTCTCTCACACAGACTCTCAGGCTGGCAGAGTAACCACATGGGCTCTGGTCCACACTGCTAAAGCCCATGACATTCCAGGAGATAGCAATGAATCAATGCATGTCACCACTACAGCATCTCTGTTCTGCCCAGGGTCCTTCATCCCAGAGGGTCCCCAAATATTTTGCAAGCTGATATCTTGCCCAAGCTGTGCATAAGCCTCTCACTTCATCCACCACTGGAATCCATGCACAGCACCTCAGTGGTGGAATGTGGCAGCTGTTCTGCAGCCGCACCACAATCCCATGGACGACTGTTTGGGACAGGAAGCCAAGAGGAATATCATATCCAATTAAAAGGACAGGGGAGAATTTCAGGAGGTAAAAGTCACTGAGCCGAACTTGGAATCTGGCTGGGACACCTGGTTAATATCCTTCCTATCCCCAGAATCATGGGTTAATGTGGCCACCAACAGCCTGACATTAAGGTCTACTGGCCCCCAAACACCTAGCAGTGTCCTCCTAAGACTAACTCTAAATAACAGGAGGGAATAACAGTAAAATATTGTAAAATTAAGGGCATCTAATCTCACACCTGCTAAGCTGAGCTAATGTCACTTTAGAAGGAATGTAAACATTGCTGTGGTAACAGGAAAGTTCTGGAAAATGGCCAGGGTAGTTGGTCTTACTTCCTTTGTAGCATCAGAAGAACGGCTGAATCTAAAGAAGCATATGCTATTTGGAATTGAGGTATGCATCAGAGCCGAAAAGGACCCATTATGATGTCAGCCTCAAAGACTCTATTTAAGTGAGATATAAGCAATTCACTAAACTATCGATTTTCTCCAAATGCAACAAGGTAAATTTTTATGGGTGCTTGAAGAAACATTCAGACAAAAGTAAAAGCACTATAACTACTATGGGTTGAGCATCTCTAATCTGAAAATCTAAAATCTGAAATTCTCCAAAATCCTGAACTTTGTGAACACTGACATAATATCTCAAGTGAAACAATTTCACAATTGACCTCATGTGAAGGGTTGTAGTCAAAACAAAGAATTATAAAAATACTATCTAAAACTACTGCAGGCTATATATAAGGTACAGGAAACATAAATACATTTGGTATTTAGACTTGAGTTCTATCCCCAAGATATCTCATAATGTGTATGTACATTTTCCAAAATCTGAAAAAAATCTGAACTCTGATTCCAAGCATTTAAGATAAAGGATACTCAAGCTGTACTATTACCAATACTACCACTGTAAAAATAATAAGAGCTACTATTATTGAATACTTTCTACGTGCAAAGTGCTATATCAAGCCCGTCACATGAATTCTCACTTAGTCCTCCCAGTAACTGTATAGTAAGTATTATTCATGAACTACAGTGTACACAAAGAGAAACTGAAGCACAGAGTACCATGGCTAGCTCACACAGAGAGGGACCCAGGCAGTTCTATCACCAGCATGTGGCCACCATACCCTGCATTATCCTCCCTTCACCACCCTGTGTGATAGGAAGACCTCCAAGTGACAGCACAAGAGTTATAACACCTTGTGGTCCCATTTCAGAATAATGGGTTTCAAATGGGGAACAAAATATGTGGCCCCTACTTTCTTCCACAAACATGTATTGAACAGCCTCAAAGTACCTGATGCTATGCTTAGAATCAATGGTGAGTACGATAGACACGATTCTGGGTGTGTTGGCACTTAGAGGTTACTGGACATTTATGGATCCACCACAGCCTTTTCACATCCTTCACAGCCTTCAGCAACCTTTTCCTAAGGGGTTTTGAAGGAAACTGACTATAATGTCTAAAAAGCAAATTCTGGGATGGACTTCCAAACTCTGTTTTGAATTATCTACTAAAATAGTCACTCAAGGACCATGGATTATTTGTCTCAATCGATGCACTTTGTAACTTACCTAGACATCAGATAGATAGCTAGCTAGATAGATTTTTTAGAAAAAGATTTTTGCTATAGAGTGCATGCACTCACTGGAAAAACAGAGACAGAAAGACCGAAAGTGAGAAATCACCCCCCCACACACAAGGGGCAGGATGACCACATAGCAATCCCTTTTCCTCCATTCTTCTCCTGGGATTTTGGACACCCACGTACACGTGCCTGAATCTAGGACAAACTATGGTCAACCATGTGGGAGTCCAGCAATGTAACTATTATGCCATCTCCTGGCCTCTTTAAAGTTTTTAAATGAAGAGAGGCACCCTCTACAGGGTCTTCATGCTGCAAACCCCAACCCTTCAGCCAGCCAGGATCACAGGCATGCTCAGAAGGACTCCAGACATGAACCTGGAGCCTTCCTGGATAACCCCCAGCATCCCACAGCAGTTTCTCCACTACCTGCATCACTGCAGCTGGGCTTACATGTGATATTTTAAAAAAACATCTTTCAGAGGAAGGAAAAGTAACAAAGGAGAAAGCACTTGAAGTGCATTTACTTATTGGGGTGGGAATACTATGATTTATACAGTACATTTGTTTGGTGGGTTTTTTACCTCTTCCAAATGACACTTGATGGATAGCTTTATGCTTCAACTTGGCTAAACCACAGTGCTCAGATATTTGGTCAAACATTATTGAAGATGTTTCTGTGAATATTTGGTCAAACATCATTGTAGATGTTCCTATTTTTAGATAAGATTAAAATGTAAATCAGTTGGCCTTTGAGTGAAACAGATTACTCTCCTTAATAGGAGCAGGCCTCATCTGATCAGTTGAATGCCTTCATAGAAAAAAGACTGGCCTTGCCTGAGGAAAAAAAAATTACCAGAAGACCATCTTTGGACTTTAGCTGCAAGATCAGCTCTTCCCTGGGTCTCCAGCCTGCCCACCTACTTTGCAGATTTGGGACTTGACAGCCTCTTCAATTACATGAGCCAGTTCCTTAAATAGGTCTCTCTCTCTCTCTCTCTCTCTCTCTCTCTCTCTCTCTCGTCAGTCTCTTGCTCTCTCATCACTCTACTGGTTCTATTTTTTCTGCGGAACTCTGATGACTTGTACTGGTTCTGTTTTTCTAGAGACCTAATACATCTTTTAATAATAACTATTCCTCTCCCTTCTACCTTCCACCAAAAAGCCTTCATGTGGGAATTTCAGATAGCAGAAAAGCCTACCAAGGATATATCTTCAATTCAAGACCTTATGAAATGATTCTTAAATAATTCAATTTAGGCTGTTGTATAATTTTGTGGGGTCAGCCTTGAAGTACCCTGAGATGAGACAGAAGGTTTAAGAAACAACAGAAAACCAAAGTTTTAAGCAAGTCCCAAGGCGAACAGGAATCTCAAGGCCTATTCTAGGGCAGCAAGAGTAGCAGAGGTAGGTCCAAGAATGAAGGAGCAGATGAAAGTGGGAGTGAGGTGGTGTGAGGAGCAAGTACCAAATATCAAGTTATGATGCTTACTTTGAAGGCACTATGAAAAGAAGCAACCTGGAAAAAGTGTCAAGTCCAGGGTAAGGGCTGGCTTTGCCAGTGAACTGGAAATTTCCCAAATCCCTGCGTGCTCGGAGACAAGACCACCTACTGACACTTTGCTCCTATTATTTCTTTTTTATTTTTTCTCCTGCAACTTTTTTTTTTTTATATATATTACCTAACATTCATTCCCTGAGCATCATCACAACATACTAAATGTGTTTCCCATCTAGGATAAACTGCATAGTGGATTAATCAAGCATGTTATCATCAATAATATTCCATTTCTACTTTCATACATATGTATATGTATATATATGTTTTTTATCCTATGTTTGACCCTCTGCCCTTTCCCACTCTCCCATTACACTATCTCTGCTATATACAGTTGTCTTCCAGAAGAGTTATTAAAAATGTGATACATGCAAGTAAAGGGAGAGGGGCCACGAGTTTCAATTATCAGCTCATAAAGTTTTTAACAATAGGGAACATAGATTCTATTCAGGGTTGGATTAAGG
>NW_006203604.1:534434-577763 GCF_000334495.1 Tupaia belangeri chinensis | reverse complement strand
GCTTTGTTTTCGGCTTAGTTTTCCCCCCTGGGGCCGGCGGCCCCGCGCAGGCCCGGCGGCCACACACTGGCCCGGCGACCAGGCGCAGGCCCAGCAGCCACAAGCAGGCCCGGCGGCCACACTCCAGCCCCGAGCATGCGAATGTTGCTTCTATTATTTCTAATCAGTGTTTTTTAAACCATGTTGTATAGTGCTCTAGGGTTCTCCCAAGTCATAGCTAGGGCCACTATACCTTAGCAGCTACATTTCGGTAATGGAATTTCATAGAATAATAGCAAAAGCAAGAATATCACTTAAGAGCAACTACAGATTAAGGCAAGAAGTAATGACTTGAAATAGGGCTATAATGGTTGAGATGTGATGGATGTATTCAGGAAGTGTTAGAAAGGTGAAGCAGGAAGACGATGCTGGATTAGAAGTGGGATCTGAGAGGAAAGGATTACTAGTTATGGTTCCTAGTTCAAAGTCCTGAGTGTATAAATACTGATAGCCTAAATTGAGGAGATAGCACTGAGGGAGACATGGGTTTGAGATTCAAAAAAATACTATTTTGAGGATGTCACGTTTGAAATACCTAATAGGAGTAAAAACATCAGGTAGCAGATGTAATTTCTTCGAGTTCAAGAAGAGGTCAAGACCAGATGTATGCAGTTGGGCATCCTTAGTTTACAGTTTTCACACAACATAATTTAAGATCCCCTTTCCAACATTAGCTGCACATTAAAATGCTCTGAAGAGGGCTGAAAAAATATTATCCACCCAAAGTCAAGACATCAAAACTTTTCCCTAAGGTATACTTTAATTTATTATTTTAAAAATTTCTCCTCATGGGTCTAATGAGCAGCCAGGGTTAGAAACCACCCCACCCACGTCTTGACAAGGAAGGGAATAGATCAAAATATGTTTGGAATAAGGAAAGCTTTGTTAAAATAAGGGTAGAGATTCTCATGGCAAAATAATTGAAAAGCTGTTTTGATTATTCAAAGATGTAAAACTCAGGGAATATTTCAGAAATGGAATATTTCAATATTTAGAGTGTGATTTCATTCTCAGGCTATTCTTCTGACTTTGCTTCCCTGCTGTGCTATATGGATCTCTGGAGGCTCTATGCCCTATTGTTTTCTATTCTGATGCTATAGATAGTCCCTGGCAAGGGCATCCTCATTATTTCCACCATTAAAGGCAGATTTTTTTGTTGTTTCCCAAAGTTAAATCTCTAGGCCAGATCTATCTCCCAGATAACTGGAACCACCTATCTAATGCTATTCAGATGCTCTGTGCAGTCAAACTTTGCATCCTTCACACTTAGCAGATTCTACTTCTTGCCATGAGAACCTCCTTTCTTCTTCTATGGTTCTGCAATCAAGTAGCCATCCAAGCCAGAAACTCTTTTCCACTCCCTTGTTATAGCTAATCAATTCAACGTGATGTTTATTTTTCTCTTCACTCTTTCTCTTTTCAGTTTCCCCTTTTCTGCTCTTGAATTCAGGTCCTCATCATTTCTCTCTTACTTATTACTCGTGTACAAGCCCTGTCCCACTCTGCTCCATCCTCAGCAAGACCATCAGAATCTCCCAAAATAAAAATCTGATACCTCAATCAACAATCTTTAGTCATACCCACTGCCTAAAAGACTACGTCTAAACACTCAATACCCAAAACAGCACATCAAAAATTCTTACTATGGCACCATTTTCCCCACTGTCTAGTCCCTGCCTGACTTGTTTAATCTAATTTTTCATTCTTCACCTTCGCCAGACACATTTTCAGCATCAGACCTAGTGAAGTACCTGTCATTCTCCAGCAACATCCTCTCCCCTGCCTCATCTCTAAGGCTCAGCATATAGTTTCCTCTGCCAGAATATACTCCTACCTTTCTACATCTAGACAATCTTTATTAAGGCTTCATGATTTTGTCCATTTGTGAATCCTTCTGGGTCTTGGGAGGTCTTCCTTCTTCTAACTTGTCACCACTCATGTTATGAACCTCCATCAAAATAATTACTATTTATGTTGCATATTATTTCTGTATTTGTTCTTGATTTTTCTTAAAGCAGCTCTATATATTACATAAACCTCAGACCTCACAAAATTTGGATTTGCTCCGGTCAGAGTTCATATCCTTTTCATCTTTGTACATAGTCTGCTAGAATGGTGTCATGTACATAGCTGATGTTTAATACATGCTTCCCAGGTGTTAAATTAATTAACAAAGTTAAATATTTAATTTCATTAGAAGAGAGAGCTCGGTATTGCCTAGTAGAACCATGGATTTTAGAACTAGAGAAATATGAATTTAGATCAGGGCTCTGCCATGACCTGGTTATATGCTCTTGAGAAGTTTTGTTAACATGAGGCAAACAATAATACTTAACTCAGAAATACTCTTAGAAACACCCTTAGGGGAGCAGCAGTTAGCATAATGGCTATGTCGCTGGACTCCCACATACTCAACGGCGGTTTAAGTCCCAGACCCAGTGGCTTAAACTCACGCCGGGCGCGTGTGCATGCGTGCCCAAGATCCCGAGAGGAGAATGGAGGAGAAGGGATTGTGGCGTGATCATCCCCCCTGGGGGGTGATTTCTTGCTTTCTGTCTCTCTGTCTCTCTCTGTCTGTCTGGCGAGTGCACGCGCCCTATAGCAAAAACCTCTCCAAAAAAGAAAAAAAAGCAACACCCTTAGTATTTGGATTTAAACAAATTAAAGACTCAATAAATTTCAGAACTTATTTATATTGAAAAAGAACTAAATAACTGAACATATTTCTATCAAATGTTTAGACTTATAAAATGGCTTTAAGTACCATAATATAATATTGTATCATCAGAAAAGTCATGGCATATTTTTTATGTTTTTCTATACAAAAATTCATCACAACTTTTCCAACAACCCAATATTTCTAATTAAGAATAACAAATGCTATTTTTTTCTTGACTATGTGTACATTACAGTAACACTATAACTTTCTCTGTATTTTCTCATGGTTGATACTAAGACTAAAACTTTGTATATAATGATACTTTAATAAAGTGATGCTTATAATAAATTTAGAGATTAATAGAATATTGTGAGTAGAAATCCAATTTATTTTTGCTTATTCCCACATTAATCAATCCATATTCCATGCCTTCAATAGATTATTATATTTAATAGCAACTAGCATTTAGTCTATCATGATTAATTTGGTTTGTTTACTTTCTACCACAACTAGTATTCCAGTAAAGTATTCGTTCAAACAAATTATTTTTTTAAACCTAGTACATGGCTTGCCTGATATGTGTAGCACTGAGTATTTGCTGCCCACGAACTCCAAGACGTTGAACTGTATGGACTAACTGAGTAGAGCAGAGCTTCCAACCATTTAGGATTATGGGATACAGGTAGGGTGACATACTAATCCCTTCAGACCTGTCCATTTAACCCAGGGGACTTAAACTATCAATTTTATGTGTACATTGCTAAGAAAAGGGTTGAAGACCACTTATGTGGATAAATGCCTAATTTACCATGAGTTAGTATCCAGTTTCACACTTCTATACTTTAGAGAGCCTACAACCAGCTTGGCCTCATGGGTATTTGAACTAGCCCTGTTCATCTTCATGTGGCCACCTCTGTCTCTTACACTTCTACTTTCAACTTCTGCATTCATCTATTCATTGCTATCAAACCACTTTCTCTTTTTCTTTGGAGAGGTTTTTTGCTATAGGACACATGCACTCGCCAGAGAGACAGAGAGAGACACAGAGATAGAATGTGAGAAATCACCCCCCAGGGGGGATGGGCATGCCGCAATCCTTTCTCCTCCATTCTCCTCTCAGGAACTTGGGTACATACACACACGCACCTGGCGTGAGTTTAAGCCACTGGGTCCAGAGCTTGAACTATGGTTGACTATATGGGAGTTCAGCGACGTAGCCATTATGCTAACTCAGCAGTTAGCTCAAACCACTATTGTATCTTGAAATATTAAGTTTTTGGTCCTGCACCTCTAGTTTAATACATTTATACAGTTCAGACATTCTATACATGTATTTACTATGAAATAATATAATTTGGGTTGTAGTGAGTCCTTAAGGAAGGATTTAAGGAATTTCTCATTCATTCATTCATTCATTCAGAACAAGAAAGAATCTTTCATTAGAACTTACTTTACATGGGACCAGCAGATGGCGTAATGGTTATGTTGTTGGACTCACGTAGTCAACCATGGTGCAAGTCCCAGACCCAGGGGCTTAAAACTCATGCCAGTTGTGTGTATGTGCCTACCCAAAATTCTAAGAGGAGAATGGAGGGGAAGGGATTGAGGCATGGCCATCCCCGCTGAGAGGGTAATTTCTAGCTTTCTGTCTTTCTGTTTCTGTCTCTTTGGTGAGCACATGTGCCCCCTATAGCAAAAATCTCTCTAAAAAGAACTTATTCTACATGTATGATTTACATACATTCCCTGAATGTCACATAATTATTCCACGATCATTTTTTATTGCTGTCATGTGCCGGCATGTGTAAAACTCTTACTGCACAACAATATGTACCATTCAGTTCCTACCCTGAGAAACACTTAGATTACTGAAGATATAGCTATGTATATTAATAACTACATAGTAATAGAAAAGATACACACTTGAGTAACTGGTGCTAATTATTTCCTTTAGACGCCTTACAAGCCAAGTATGTATTTTTTTAAAAATGAGGTTGCTGCTTTTAGTGTCCATTTCCATTCTCTATTTGAGACAGTTACAGGTGGGATAAAGTAGAACAAAGAAAGCAGCCAGACCAGGCATACCCCAGATAAAATGATCTCATCAGTACTACTGTTCCAACAAAAAGAAGGGCCATTCCCAAATTCTTGGTATGATGAATGTCTTATCCTGAAGATCTTAACTGGTTCCTTGTTTGACATGCATCCTGAGTGACATGCATCCTCTCTTCACCCTCAGTTTCACTTCATCAAGTCAAGCCATTTTTGCCTTTTGCTTGTGACTCCTTTGTAGCACTTACCGTGTGGTATTATAAACCTGTGGTCATGAATCAGGAGTAAGAGCAAGGCAGGATCTTCTTTTAGACTCATTCCAAAGGCTGGATCTCTGTCATGCCTAAAACTTTAATGTATTTATTTATTTATTCATTCTCAAGAATTTTTCAGTTAATTTTATTATTTTTTTTTCCAATTCACCAGAGACAGAGAGACAATGAAAGTAAGAAAACAAGCAGTCAACCACATGGGAGTCCGGTATCATACCCACCACGACACCTGCTGCCCACGTATTTATTTATTAAATGCCCTGAATAAGTTAGTTTTTGAAAGTTTTGGCTCACTTTTTTTAATCCTATTTTCTTTCCTTTTTCTTTTTTTTTTTTTTTTTAAGGTTTTTGCCATAGGATGTGTACACTTGCCAAGAGAGACAGAGAAAGAGAGAAAGAAAAGGAGAATTAAGAAGTAACCCCCAAAGGGAGATGGTCATGCTACAATCCCTTTTCCTCCATTCTTCTCTTGGGATTTTGGGCATGCCTGCACTCGCACCTGGTGTGATTTTCAAGCCAAGTCCAGGAGTCAAACTGAGGTCAGCCATGTGGGAATCCAGGGCCTTATCCACCATACCACCTGCTGGCCCCAACTCACTTTCAAGTGAAATCTTCAACAAACACTTCAAAGATGCAAGGGGCCATGTGGATCTGGTGAGGTTGTTCACAATTTAAATGGGAAGTTTGCACAAAGACATGCTGAGTTTGGGGGGTTGTGTCTAACTAGGCACAATAAACAAGCGCAAAATTCCTGAAACGTAGTTGCTGTTCCTTTGGAACAAAAGCCTGTTCCTCTTTTGAAAAATGGAAAGTCAGCTGGAAATGCCCTAATAGTATGTGCATTTATACTTCAGACAATTCTGGTGAAATGATACAAGCCAAAGGTGGAACTAATTTTAGACAGTACTTAGCATATCAAAGACATTTTCTGCTGCTCCTTGGAAAGCGCTGTACCAAAAATGTTGTAGATTCATCTTCTGAGGGCTTAGATACCCCAGGGTGTGGTGACCATGATTCCATGGCCAGGTGTGTCTTGGAAATGTATAGGTCAGGAAAAAAAAAAAATGGGAAAAGATACAGGAAAGAAAACTCCAATCTTAAATGACACAAAGTAGTTTTTGAATTGAGTCTCCTTCACAATACAGACTATTGTTGCCTAGAAGATCTAGGAAAGTAAATCAGCTCACCGGTTCATGTGGGCTGACTGAACAGACAGGATGCCACTGCTTAGGCTGCAGTTGTCACAGGATCCCACTTAGGGCCACACAAAATCGTTTGGTCAGGCAAATCCTAGCACGGTGACTCCATTCGTTCATTAAGCATTCCTTTAACATTTACGGAGAGCCCGTAAAGTTCTGCTCAGTGTGCTCAGGGGGAATATACATTAAAGAAACCGAATAAACAGGCAGGAAAGCAGGCAGTTTGATGCAGTAGGAAGAGTGTTAGAAGAAAGTGCACAGTGAGGGAGCACTGCAAAACAGAGCTCAGAAGAAAGGGAATTCCCATGGAAAACTTCAAAGGTTAAAAACAAAACAAAACATAAAAGCATTTCTTAAAAGAAAAATGGGACCAGCTGGTGCTATGGTGGTTAAGGCAGCTGGATCCCACATGGCTCACTATGTGGTTCGAGTACCAGAATCAGAAGCTTGAAAAATATGCTGGGTATATTTGGATACAAGCCCAAAATTCTTTAAAATGTTAGAAATGGAGTTGAAGGAACCGTGGCACGACCATCCCTCATGGGGGGGTGCTTTCTTACCTCCTCTCTGTCTCTCAGTCTCTCCCTGGTGAGTGCATGTGCCATCTAGCAAATTCCAAAAAGAAAAAGAAGTATGTAAATTTTTCAGGCAGATTAATGAACATGAAAGGGCTTGATGTAAATTTCTAGTTGCCTATGGCATAAAATAACAGCAGATATGGGAACAGCAGGTGGGGTGATGGTTATGTCACTGGATTCCCACGTAGTTGACTGCAGTTTGAGTTCCATACCTGGAGGTTTAAAACTTATGCTGGGCACACGTGCATGCATGTCCAAAATCCCAAGAGGAGAATGGAGGAGAAGGGATTGCGGCGTGGTCATCCCCCCTGGGGGGTGATTTTTCACCTTTTGTCTATCTCTGTCTGTCTCTGTCTCTCTGTCTTTCTGGTGAGTGCACATGCCCTATAGTAAAAAACCTATCAAAAAAAAAAAAGTACAAAGAGAAATGATGGCAGATACAATGAAAGAGATTTTAGGGTAACCATGAGAAATCATTTATATTTAACCATTTTTACCTACAAAAACTTGGATCCTGAAAAAAAAAAAAAAAACCTGGTAGGGCCATGCCATCGAGGTTGGAGTTTATCATATGAGAAAATGGGATGCAAACCAAGGGGTTTTTTGTTTGTTTGTTTTCTTTTTTTTGGGAGAGGTTTTTGCTTGAGGGCGTGTGTGCTAGCTAGACAGACAGAGAGAGACAGAGAGACAGAAAGCAGGAAATCACCCCCCAGGGGGGATGGCCACGCCACAATCCCTTCTCCTCCATTCTCCTCTCGGGATTTTGGGCACGCACGCACACGCACCTGGTGTGAGTTTAAGCCACCAGGTCCGGGACTCGAACCACGGTCTACTACGTGGGAGTCCAGTGACATAGCCATTATGCTAACTGCTGGTCCCCAAACCAAGGTTTTTAAGCCAGAATGATATGCATTATATATTTTCCCCAATAACATAACCCTGGAGGAAATAAGGAACAGAGGCTAGAGTAGAAAGAAGCTGATGCCAAGAAAACTAGGCAGGAAGCTGTCTAAACCATCCAGGCAGGAGGCAGCAACAGCCTGAGTAAGGACCAGAGAGAGAAAGAAAAGAGAACGTGAGCTGGCAGGACTCAGCTAGCAGTCCTTTCCTCGGCTTGGCTTTGTATTATAGGCATCAGCTTCTTTTCATGGTCCCCTGTGCTGACCAACTTCCACATAGGCTTGGCCAAGAGAAGGCACTTGGACAAGACTAAAGAAAAAGAGGAGGGAGGACGACATGATTGCCCATTGATATTCTGGACCTAAGAGTGATAGTGGGGCCAGCAGATGGCATAGCAGTTATCTCATTGGACTCCCATATGGCCTGGGGGGGGGCGTGTCCACACTTTCCCTCTCACTGTCTGCCTCTCTCCATCAAAGCCCTAAGGCAAAACTTCTTAAAAGAGTAAAAAAAGCGGGACCAGCAGTTAGCGTAATGGCTATGTCACTGGACTCCCATGTAGTCGACCACGGTTTTCATCCTGGACCTGGTGGCTTAAAACTCACGCCAGGCGCATGTGCATGCATTCCCAAGATCCCGAGAGGAGAATGGAGGAGAAGGGATTGTGGCGTGGCCATCCCCCCCCCCCCCCCGGGGGTGGGGGGGAGGTGATTTCGATTTCTCGCTTTCTGTCTCTATGTCTCTCTCTGTCTATCTGGAGAGCACACGCGCCCTATAGCAAAGACCTCTCCAAAAAAAAAAAAAAAAGAAAGAAAGAAAAAAAAATGAATAAAAAAAGCAATAGTGGCTTTTTTTTTTTACTAAATATCCCATTTTGTTTCTCAGCTCTTAAATCACTTATTTACCAGTTTCCTGACTTGCATTCCCTCTGTTAGATCCACCTGCAACAGTGTGTATTTTCCTGCCTGGATAAAGGAGAGAATCAATATGAATGAGAATGTGCAAAAATAAATGTCCTTTACTGTGAAAGTGAAGAAGAGGGTGGCAGTGAGGTCAACTCGGCGATTTCAAAGTAGTAAATCTGTGTGAGAATAACAATAGCAGTTGGGACCAGCAGATGGTGTAATGGTTATGTCACTGGACTCCCAAGTAGTTGACCATGGTTCACGTCCCAGATCTGGTGGCTTAAAACACACTGGGCGTGTGTACCTGCATGCCCCAAATCCCAGGAGAATGGAGAAGAGACAGCGGCATGGCCATCCCCGTGGGGGGGTAATTTCTTGCTTTCTGTCTCTCCCTGTCTCTCTGGCAAGCACACGTGCTCTATAGCAAAAATCTCTCTAAAAGAAAAGAACAGAAAGGAAAAGAAAAAGAAAAGAGAAATAATAGTAGCAAATACTCACTGAAAGTTAAAATGTGCCAGGAATTATTTTAACTGCTTCATATACAGAAATGCTCCTAATCCTCACAACCACCATATGAAATAGAAACTTAGTCT
Organism: Tupaia belangeri chinensis; assembly: GCF_000334495.1. Classification (NCBI taxonomy): domain Eukaryota; kingdom Metazoa; phylum Chordata; class Mammalia; order Scandentia; family Tupaiidae; genus Tupaia; species Tupaia belangeri. The sequence continues at coordinate 568,566 of NW_006203604.1, read as the reverse complement.
TATACTATTTTAGCAGTCAGAAAAGCTGAGGTCCAGAGAGTTGAAGTAATTTAACCACATTCACAAACTAGTAAGTGATCGCTTAGTGGTCAGTCCCCCGGAAAGAAGATGGAGAAGACATTCTGGACAATGAGATCAGATCTTGGCTTGTGGTGTACAGGGCACTCGTGGTGTACAAGATAGATGTTCGATAGCTGGAAATATGGTCGGTAGCTTAAGAGCTAGATTCAGGCTAGAGATGCAGAGGTGTGAGTCACTCCTACATCACCAAGTGCTGACACTATATAATGTCAGGTGGGAAAAGACCGAAGAAAGATTTAAAGCTTTGGCACTGAATGCTATTGTATAAATGAGGCAGATGAATTGACACCTTCTCTCTGATGCAGAAACTATGGACAAGATGACCACCTATAAGATGCTTCACAAAATTACCAGGCAGTACTTTCATGATATAATCCCCAAATTTCCCTGTGGCATCACTAACTTGTCACCACTTAATAAATTAGACTGGGAGTTTCTGGGCAGCTCTGACTGTATGTATTTCAACCAGTCAATCAAACAACAAGTATTTATTGAGATCTCGGTAAAATAGTTAGTCATATATTAGATCCTGCAGGGGATTTAAGAGAAGTCTATGATATTTTCTTTTCCCTAAAGAATGTCACACATGTAATTTCTCGAATATTCTGTACCTCCAGCCTATGACTTCACTTGAAGCATTTTAGACACTGAGCATCTCAGTAAATACTCGGAGAGTAGGTTTTCAATGACAAGGTGGTATTGAAACTCTGGCACTTCTTAAAAATCTCAATTTGATAATAATTTGGGGTATTTTAAAGATGTCTAAAAGTTCCCATTTAGTCTTAAGGAACTTTTCTGTTGCTAAAGGGTGTACGTCATAGGACGAGGTCATTTATTTAACACTTACTAAAGAATCTATGCATTAAGAGAATGGAACTGACCCTGGGGATACAACAAAAGAAACAAAAGTTACTTTCTGGCCCTATCGAGATCCCCTGATAATGGCCAAGAGTAACATCAATCGTTTTAAAGTATTGTAAAGTACTACACTGAGGGTCTTTACGGTCCTTGCCAGAGCTACCTACCCTAGGCACTGAGAGGGCATCGGGACATGTCCACAAGAGAAGGGGAAAGGGCCGAGTCTTGGCAGAGAGGTTAGAACTCACTGGAGGGGAAAGTAGGGACATCCTATTTAGATAGAGCTGCAGGCACCCTAGATGGCATGGAGGTGTTGATGTGTACGGGGTGCTCTGGGGCTGTACGTCAAAACAGTTAGAAAGGAAGGTGTGTGTAAAGCCTGGAAAGTTACGGTGAGGTCTGAGCTGAGGCCCTTTTTACTATACGGAGGGGGTTTTAATTACGTCCCCCCAGCAGTGAGAGGAGTCACTGAAGGATTTAATTAGGGGAATGAAATAATTATATTTACTTCGAAGGAAAATCATTTCAGTGGTAAATGGAGAATGTATTTGCTGCTGGTTGTAAAGCGGGGGAGGGAAATGTGAGACTGTGAGAGGGTTTGGGAGGCAGTTACAGAAATCCAGGCGAGAAATTATGAGGGTAACGACGTCTTTCTCAAGTCAGCCAAGAATCCTGTTCGCAGTGACCTTTGGTTTGGATGTGTAAACAGGAGGAATTTATTTTCTCTATCTTTCTTTTTTAATGATTATTATTTAATGTAGGTTATAACCCTCCCTGAAACAGTTCACTAAGACCCCCGGAAAGAGGCAGCCATTAACATTAAGCTGAGTGAGATGGAAAGTGGGGTTGTAAAAACTTCACCACAGCCCCCTGAAACAGAAAGCATTAGGCGTGTGAGTTCTGGCAGGCTTCATGGGAAGGAACCCTGTACTTGTAGTAAAAGAGAAGAGATTGTGAACTGAGTTCTTTTGATTTGGAGTTCTACTTCTTGTCTTTTTATTTTGAGGTTTTAACCTTGAAGTGAGAGAAGTTAGGAGAGTATGGGAAGGGTCAACATCTGGGTTTTTTTTTCTTCTAATTTTAGGACTACTTATAAGCAAAGAGTAGTAATGGAGTTGGAGAGATAGCTTCAAGTAAATAATATTGAAATACAATTTTTGAAAAAAATCATAAATTTTAGGCAAATAACAAACATCAAAATTATTATTAAACTCCTTAATTAACGAGGGAACCAGTAAGATCTCAAAGTTGATCCTAAGCTCTTTTGATAAGTGAAGTATGTATAGGCAATTAAATAGCTGAATGGGTTAGATACAAAACTGGTTAATATGCAACAAGTCCATAAGCTTTCGGGTTATATGTTCTACCATTTAGAAATTATTGGTATCCTTGCTGGAGTAAAGCTTTCATGGTAATCTATACTCCAAAAGAATTATAAAATAGATAATCAACAGAAAGTCATACCCAGTATTGCCCTGAAAGAATACCCTGTAAGTAGAGGCCTGATTCAAGTTGTTGAATAATTTTTCTGATAAAAAATAGAGCTTTGGAGGAGAATGAAAGTTCACATTTAACATACAGGAAACTACCAAAGACAACAAATCCATATTTGGACATAAAAAATATGGCATAGTGGTAAAATTAAATAAATAAATAAAATGGGTTAATATATGAACTGACAAGTCAAGAAGAAGAAATAAAAATGACAAATAGACATACTAAAAATGTTCGCTCTCACCAGGAGTTTAAGAAATGCTAGTTAAAACAATAAGATATTAATTTCCTTTACCAAGTCCATAAAAACAAGCTCAGATGATGATATCCAGCGTTAGCAAGACTAGGGGGAAGTGAGTTTTTCCCTAATAAGCATATGGGAATACTCATATAAACTGAGAGTAGTCCTCTGGACCTGGGGCTCATATTTTAGTCCTTACAGCTCTTGTTTATTGTATGTTGTTATATACATGCTTACAAAAGAGTAGAAAAATGGCAGGATAGAACTCAGAGGACTTTAATCTCCACCCTAGAACCTGCAGTTTATGCTAGGGCCATCTCTGTATTTCTCCCAAATCTAGTAAGGCAGAGTCATCCCAAAAGCATCTATATTGCGCTTCCAATTAAAAACAAAAATCTTCCAGCTGTATGACTCTGGGAAAACCGCTGTTGAAATACACCATAGAAGGGGTAAAGTTGGTCATGCATTGGAATCAGGAGGCTGGTGGTATTGCACTGATGTTCTTCATTCTTTGTTTTGTGCCCTTTTACCTTATTGCATCCTCCTCTTCAATTCTATCTCCATCCTCTCCTTGCCCTACCCACTTCCTGTCACAGTATCACATCCCACCTCCTTTCTGTCTCTGTCTCTGTCTCTGTCTCTCTCTCTCTTTCTCTCTCTCTCACACACACACACAAATACATAAGTGTCATAGTGCCCTTGAAGCAAACTCATAGCTAAAAAACAGATCTGATAAATCCAGTCACATGATGCTTCCTGATTTGTGTTACTATTTGAGAAACTATTTGCATTTGAAAAGAAAATTTTGTATTTAACCTATGCTTGGGCTATTTGTAACTCAACTCTCTGCTGATAAAATTGCAAATTTTCTTTGGATGGGGAAGAAAAAATGATCAGACTTATAGAGGAATTAAATGCTCTCAAGACCAAGCATGTAGTGATACACTTTCAGAAATACAAGATACAGTTATGGATGCAAAATTGTATCTTTGTCCTTGGGAGGTCTTGCTCATGGGTCCTGGCAGATCATAATGTTTTCCCCACTAAACTGTAAAAAAAGTTACCTCAGAGAAACATATCCTTTAAATATGGTGACTTAAGGAGAAACTTTCTATTTTCCCATTATTACAATGAGTACTAAGGATACCTGGTTGAATAAGATGTGGTTCTTTAAAGGTAGAATGGTGAAAAATCTAGAAGTATAGAAGAACTTAATAATACGCATACAATTGTTAACATTTATCAAGTACTTTTCATGTTCTGGATATTCTAAATAATGTACAGTCATTAATTCATCCCCAGCTTAAACTAAACAGTAACAACACTGTGAAGAACATACAAATTATTCTCATTTTATAGAAGAGGGCTAACTACCAGGACAGACATTCTGGAATTTGCTTTGGAATCTCAACTCAGAGGTCTCCTGGGTCTAGTAGCACTGGGAGAAGCATGAGGCTAGGGACAAGAGAAGAAGCAAGATAACAGAAGCCTCTAGACCCATGTGTTTCTACTCGCACTGACAGGCTCATGCCACATTGTTCTACCACACCATCTGCATGCTATCTTACACAACACAGGACCCACAGAGCAAGACAGGCCGAGCAGAGATGAACCTTGAGGCTGGAAAGTTTGAGGGAATGAGGAATGGTGTGGTCAATGAGTGGACCCAGAAGAAAACTCTGGTCCAACAGGTGGAGGAAGGCATTTTTGCCTGGGCAATGCAAGGAAACCTATAGAGAACCATGCCAAACTAATGGTGAGAGACTCCTGATTCAGAGAGAAGAAGCTCTACTACTTCGTCTTCTTCTTATTCAAATGCTTGGTGCAAATGTATTTCCATTGCTATGTTGACTTTTGTCTGCTCCTTGCCAAAAACTGCAGCTTGAGGGTGAGTACTTCTGGCTGCAGTGGCAGAGACCATGGGCTCCCTTTGCAAGCACATGCCTGGAATCACCTGAGCCTCCTCTGCATCTCCAGAGCTCTAGCATAGCTGAGAAGTACAAACACTGGTACAAACACTACCAGTCTTGCCACCAGGCTCTCCAGAGGCAGCATCTAAGTGTGATCCAGTGGCTGGCAAGCCTCTCGTGAACATCCCAGGAGATTCCCCAGCAGAAAACCATGGCTGTTTGACAAGTCAGATGACTGCCAGACTGTCTGGTTGTGGAGAGAAACAGATACTGTTTACTCTTCATACTGGAAAGGAGGAAACTCTGATTCATTGGCAGATAGGCTTTAGAAAGAGAGGACCAGTTGTAGTGTTGGTACTTCCTGGTTTGCTGTAGCTGTTAATGGTTCTATTTCTAGAATTAGGAATCTCATTAAGCAGCACATGCATGCTCACACACATACACACACACTCACACCTCATACACTCTAGCATGTGGATTTCCACTGACTCCAAAGTCCAGAACCCTGGAAGAACAATTTGCACAAGCAGAGCATGGAACCATGCTATGTTTCTCTTCCAGAAAAAAAAAGAGAGACAGAAAGAAAGGAAGAAAGAAAGAAAGAAAGAAAGAAAGAAAGAAAGAAAGAAAGAAAGAAAGAAAGAAAGAAAAGAAAGAAAAGAAAGAAAGAAAAGAAAGAAAGAAAAAGAATAAAAAAGAAGGAAAAAAAAATCTTGCCAGAGGCAGCTTGTAGCAATTTTTCAAGAAAACAGCTGGCTTAGCCTGTAGATGTTTTAATTCTCAGAGGTTTTGACAATGAAGGCACTAGTGAAAGGAACACAGAGGAAGTGGTTTTACAAATGCATTTTCATTCCTAGTAGGGTAACAGAGATTGCATTACTTCCATAGTACCTAGTCAACTGCAAGCTTAATGTCCATGATGGCATTGCTCTTTCCTTTCTCTTACCCACCAAACATGAAAAGAAGTGGGAGATATTTAGGACACTGAAATTCTTGCTGAACGGAAAAAAGAATTCTGATCTGGATACTAGAGTGCACCAGATATGTTCACATCAAAACTATTTTACTCTTCATAGCTGAGTAGCCTCACATTTCACACCTAGTGAAGAATCTTCTCCATATTTATAATGTATCATTATCTCCCTGTAACTTCTTGTCCCTGCATTTTCTGTGCTCTTTGAAGGAAGAAGGAGAAAGAAGCATTGGTTTCCACTAAGCTGAATATCTGGATTTCACCTCGTTTTAAAATGAAGTGACCATGATAACTCATTCAGTTTTGTATTCCTTTTCCATTCTTTGCATTCACACTTGCCTTAAAGGAGAGACCTGGGGCTAGGTAGGTAATACAAAGCTTTAAGCTATCCTATATTAAGAAATTGCAACTGATGATGATGGAGAAGACTCTTAGTAGCTTTTCAAAATCAAGAAAATTTAAGACCACATATCTTATTTACTAACATTAGCATTTGCCATCACTTCCAAAACTCAAGATATTTATAGCAAATTCCTTGTGTTTTGGAGTTATTAGAGAGCATTGTATCCTGGTTAATCAACTGTATCAGTTAAAAGAAATAATTTACGTAGTATATGGATCACTGACTATCAAATTGCAGTAAAAAGAAATACTCTTAATACCAGAATTGTACTGAAAATTTAAATTTTTATTATAGTTATTGCAAAGGTAATTTGAGCTCACATGGCATCTCTAAGGCACGAATTTTAGTGACCATCTCTCTGGCTAGTAGACAGGGCACCATCTTGTCAATTAGAATACCAGAGAGCTGGACCTGTCTTGACCAATGAGAAATAGCATCTAGGTGAACAACTCTCCTTTGGGGCCTTCCTTTCCTGAAATATTGTGTCATTGGAAAAAACAAGATGTATTTTTCTGTTTTCCCATGCGAGAGTACATTACGACATTTTTGATGACCCAATATAAAATGAGATGATTCAAGTAGATGATTCTTAGGTCCATGTTAGCTCTAATAGTCTGTATCAGTATTATCACACAAGGGAAGGAGTGATTGTTTAACCTATTTCCAGCTAATGGGATACCATATTTCCTACATTTTATTTTAATCCCAAAGGTCATAACATATAATAATAATACTAGAAAAACATCTAGGTTTTTGAAAACTAGAATGCTTTTCTTTTTTTTTGGCTTTAGCCATAGGACGTGTATGCTCTCTGGAAAGAAACAGAGAGAGACACTTGAAAGGAAAAGTGAGAAATCAGCCCCATAGGGGTTGGCCACACCATGCCTCTTCTCCATTCTCCTCTAAGGATTCTGGGCACACACACTCATGCACCCAGTGTGATTTTCAAGCTGCCAGATCTGGGACTCAAATCCTTGTTGGCCATGTGGGGGTTCAGCCCCTTAGTCAGGAGGCCACCTGCTGGCTCTGCCAGAATGCCTTCTGAATCAAGGATGATACGTACACGCTATCCAGACTTCTGCTTGGAAAAACAAAGCAAAACAGATTCTGTCCCATATCAAGTATTTAGATTCATAGTAACAAATTAGATTCACCAGAATCCATGAATACTAGGTTAAAAGCAGGTTATTAAGAGACATTTTATGTTCACCCATGGAGAGCTAGAAGGTCAGTCTAGACAGCCATACAGACTAGTTACAATATTGACCAAGACTGAAACATGTCAAAACCCAGAGGACCTTAGAGATCACCAAACCTAGTCCTATCGTTAACATATTTGGTGGCTAAAGTCTAAAAAAGTGAAGTTTTCATGTATTTTATGTAATGAAAATTTGTATGCCATTCCAGTGCTTTACAAATAGTAAACAGTTTTATACAATACACAGAAGCTACTATTATTTCCACTGTATAGATTAGAAAACTGAGCACTCTGCCCAAGGTCTCATAGCACATAAAGGGCCTATGGAGAAAATAAGGAGTTTGAAGTAGGTTTCCAATAGCCCCCAATAGCAAGAGGCTATGAAAATGCCATAAGGCCTCTGGTGGCCATAACCCTTGCCAAAAAGCAAACAACAGACATAAGGTCACCGAAAGTGTGAGTCGACTATTATTTACCAAAGGACAGTGGGTAAGTAAATTGAATACACCATCAGAAACATCATGTACTGAAAAAGAGTAATTATTGGCCCATTGAGTAAGTCATGACACATTTTTTGCATAGAAAAACAGAAAAACCCATCGTGACTTTTCCAACCCAATACAATGATGCAAAAGATCATTTTTAAAATAGGAAAAAATGGGAACCAGCAGTTAGCGTAATGGCTATGTCGCTGGATTCCCACGGAGTCGACCGCGGTTCGTGTCCCGGACCCGGTGGCTTAGAACTCACGCCGGGCGCGTGTGCGTGCGTGCCCAAGATCCCGAGAGGAGAATGGAGGGGAAGAGATTGCGGCGTGGCCATCCCCCCTGGGGGGTGATTTCTCGCTTTCTGTCTCTATGTCTCTCTCTGTCTGTCTGGCAAGCGCATGCGCCCTATAGCGAAAACCTCTAAAAAAAAAAATAGGAAAAAATAATGAGATGGAAAGAATGATTTTATTTAGTAGGATCAGAAAGAGCAGTATAGGCATTAATGTAATTATGTTTGGAAACAGATTTATTTTTCTTTTTATTTTGCCAGAGGGTGTGTGTGTTCAACAGAGAGGAGGTAGGGGGAAGAGGAATGAAGAAAGCACCTCCCATGGGGCATGGTCACACTGTAATCCCGTTTCTTCCATTTCTGCCTCCCTTTGGGATTTGGGGCACACATGCACATTTGCCTGATGACCTTCTCAAGCTTCAGGATCCAGGACTCAAACTCTGAAGTCAGCCATGTGGGATCCAGTCACCTTAACCACCATGCCATGGACTGGCCCTAGACAACTTTTAAATCCCAGTCATGGCCTGTACATGAAACAGCACAGGAAGTCAAGACAAGCAGGTATAAGTTTATATTAAAAAGAGCACTGAGTGAGGAAAAGGCCACAGAGTAGCTTTCATCTCTACCCCTCCTTACAACAGTGGGTCCATATACAAGCCACCTGAGTTTTCTGGATCTGTGTCTTCACAGCTAAATACTCAAGGATAATGGTATTCATATGATTTCCATCAGAGGCTATTTGAAAGCTGTAGTGCTTATTGGTAAGGGTATGAAAATAACTAATAAAGTGTCTAACACATTGACATTTACTTGACCAATAAAAGTTTTATACAAACACGAGATCATTGCAACAATAGAAGAGATTTATCTCCAGGCTTAAACAACTTTAAAATGCCTGAAGACGTTGGATCATAGCAAAACAGTTGTTCTTTTCACCAGCTCGATAGGATACCCTATCTTATCCTAGCTTGCTTTCCTGCCCCTTAAGGGAAGGTAAAGCACTATGAAGCTTCCATCTTGTCCATACTTAGCTCCTACTCTTCAGAACACTACAGTGTTGTCTGAGCTGTTATTGCTGTCAGGAGGGGCCACGTTTCCTGTTGCTCTGATGCTTAAAGAGCCAGTCCATCCCTAATACCACCACTCTGGGCTTTCAGCAGGGTGGTGGTCCCTTTAATATGAGCCAAGCTGGACCCGTCCTCAGAATCTCCTCAGCTCCGTACTAACCATGCTCATTTGCTCAGGTACCCTCCTCCCTCACTCCATGTACTGTTGTACCACCTCCATTTACATTCACTAGTGGATTTCTTTTTCTCAAATAAGATTAATGGGGTCTGCTGCTGGAGTGGTGGGTAAGGTGATTAGATCCCATGTGGTTGAATGTGCGGTTCAAGTCTCAGAACCGTGGCCTAAAAAACACATTGGCGCATGTACATGCATACCCAAGATTCTAAAAGGAGGGAGAAATGGAGGAGAAGGGATTGTGGTGTGACCATCTCCCATGAGAGGTACTTTCTCACTTTCCCTCTCTCACTTTCTTTCTTGGCCACACCGCATTCCCTTCTCCTCCATTCTCCTCTTGGGATCTTGGGCATGTACGCACATGCACCCAGTGTGAGTTTAAGCCACCGGGTCTGGACTCAAACCATGGTCAACTACATGGGAGTCCAGTGACAGAGCCATTATGCTAACTGCTGGTCCCATCACACTTTCTTTTTTTAAAGAGATTTTTTGCTATAGGGCACATGTGCTTGGTGGAGAGACAGAGAGACAGAAAATGAGAAATTGCCCCCCAGTGACGATGGCCACACAGCAATCCCTTCTCCTTTATTCTCCTCTCAGGATCTTGGGCACGCACACACACACACTTGGCATGTGTTTCAAGCTACCTAGTCCGAGACTTGAACTATGGTCAGACATGTGGAAGTCCAGCGACATAATCATCATGCCATCTTCCGCCCAACCCCCTGTTTCTGTCTCTCTGGTGAGTACACATGTTCTCTGGCAAAAATAAATAAATAAATAAATAAAAATAAAAATAAAAATGAACACTCTTTTTCTGTTTGCCTTCTACTATAGTGATAATCCTAATCATGTCCACATTTTGTGAAGGAAGTCTCTCACATCTTCCATTTTCAAATATACCTTGCCTGAGCTGTCCTCTTCTCTCCCCCACATGGATAAAAACCATCTGAATGTTAATCTGTGACGTTCAGGGATGTGTAATCACACACTTCTGTAACAGCATTATCTCAAGTAACTATCCACGGAGTCTGAATTATCCATTTAATTTTGTAACACATTTCTACAAACATTGTAATGTTTAACAATGAGGAAAAAAGCAGAATTTTTGAATGCCTGATTTCATTTGAATAGCATAAGATTTTTATAAAGTAGGTATTATTCATCCTATTTTACCGTTGAAGACTATAACATCCAGAGAAGTTATGTGATTTATCCAGACGTATCAGTCAGTCAGACTAAGATGATATGAAAAATCTCCTCTCCCACATCAAACACATAAAAATTCCCCTTTCCTCAAATGCAGAAAGGATAATCAAATACAGAACCAAGCTTGAGAAATCAAGATACCCAGGTGCCCAAAAGGATGAAAGAATTTCTTGATTTTCTTAAATCAAAGAAGTAAGTGGTACTAATGTGGAAAAGCTTACAAGAAAAAGCTTACAAGTGCTCCAGTTGTTTTGTTGTTGTTTTTTGGTTTTGTTTGTTTGTTTAACAGTCATACAGAGGAAGAGTCCAAGAGTCTTTCTCAGACAGAACAGAGGGAAGAGGTGAGCAGCAAGAAGTTAGGAAACCACTTGGAGCTATAAGTGGAAAATATATGACAACTGGAAATCTAGACTCCTGTAGTAAGTGGATGTGAGGCTCCTGTACCCACGTGGCTAGTGTTAACCAAAACAGAGAAATTAATGGGAAAACTGGAGTGAGTCCAGGGGAATCAAAGGGTATTGAATATAGCAGTATTCCCATAATACCAGGCACACACAACTCCAGCAGAAATAATTTTAAGCTGAGGATGATATTATAAGCACAATAATTAAAAATCTTGTGGTCAGATGAACAAACATTCAGGAAAGAGTAAAAATACTGCTAGAGGGAAAAATCACACCAAGAAACCCAAATAATAGAACAATCTATAGGTCTAATAATGCTAACAGGTACAAAGAGATAATTATAACAAAGTAATAAAAGGTATTTTTAAAAAAGAAGTAAAGGTAGATTTAAAAAATATGTAAGTAGAAATTTTTAAAAAAGTAAATAGAATTTCGAAAAACTCAATATATTTCTTTAATGACAACAAGATAGAGCTGAAGGCAAGTTTAATGAATGAAAAGACAAATCTGGGGACCCACAGATGGCCTCATGTTTAGGTCGCTGAACTCCCACACAGTCAACCACTGTTTGAGTCCCTGATCCAGTAGCTTAAAACTCATGCCAGGTGTGTATGCATGATTTGGAGAAATCACTCCCAAGAGGAGAATAGAGGAAAAGGGATTGTAGCATGGTCATCTCCCTGGGAGGTGATTTCTCACTTTCTGTCTCTCTTTCTCTGTCTCTCCTGCCAAAACCTCTCTTTAAAACAAAACAAAACAAAAAGTCCAATCTAAGGGAATCACACAGAAATTCAGTTAGGAAAGAAAAATGAGATGGAAATTATAAAGTAAAAGTTAAGACAAGAAAGGATTGAAATTCTGTTTTGTTTATCTAATGTCCAGAAAAGAAAGGACATGGGGAATAAAGAAAGAAAGATCATGGAGAGGTTTTCTAGAATTGAGGAAAGATGTTACTCTCTGGAAGAAACATGCTGAGTTTGGAGTAAGATGAAGCCTTTTTGAAGGCTTTAGTAAAAGTATAGAGCATCAAAACTCGCCAAATCTACCAAAGAGCAATGATAGGTGACTTACAAAGGGATGGCAATCGAAAAGACAACAGAATTCTCAGCAACAGCAGAAACAAAGTTAAAGTAGAATAAATATTGCTAAGGAGCTGAGGAAAAAAATAACTGTTTACCTAGAATTTTGTAAGTAGATAAAAGATTCTATAAAGACTGAGAATAAAAATTTCAGTTTTATATATAGGCTGCATTTACTATTCTCAGATCCTTGTTAATTATGAAAGGATATATTTTAGCAAAAATAATATGGAAAGAAAATGTAGGAATAAGATGTACAAGTTAACAAGGAAATTGATAAACATATAAAGTTAAATATTTGGTATCTAGTTGAACAATGATAATAGCCAATGGAGAACGAATTTAAATAAATTTGGGGCTAAAATTTCAGATAATATTAACATGAAAGAATTTAACTGTCCTAAAGTCCTTATATTATTTAAAATAAAGATATTGACTAAAAATAAACTGTTAATTGTGTGCATTAAAAATGTAAAGGCAAGAATATAACAAAGATATGTACATACCATTGGACTTTGAAAAGCTCATGGAAAAATAGAATTAAAAGATGAGGATTTTTTTTGGTTTTGTTTTTGGGTTTTTTTTGTTGTTGTTGTTGTTTTTGTTTTTGTTTTTGTTTTTGAGAGAGAGAAATTTTTCCTATAGGGTACATATGCACTCGCCAGAAAGACAGAGAGAGACAGAGAGACAGAAAGCGAGAAATCACCCCTGAGGGGGGATGGCCACGCCGCAATCCCTTCTCCTCCATTCTCCTCTTGGTATCTTGGGCACGCACGCACACGCACCCAGCATGAGTTTAAGGCAGCAGGTCCAGTACTCGAACCATGGTCGACTACATGAGAGTCCAGTGACATAGCCATTATGCTAACTGCTGGTCCCAAGATGAGTTATTTTGATGCAGAACATATTTTTGAAATCTATGAATAGTTTTTTTCATAATACACAGTTTCTATGAACTTTTTTTTCTCCCTATAGGGTGCATGTACTCACTCACTAGAGAGAGAGAGAGAGTGAGAAATCACTCCCCAGGGGAGATAAATATACCACAATCCCTTCTCCTCGATTTTCCTTCAGGGATTTTGGGCACGTATGTACATACACCCAGTGTGATTTTCAAGCCACAGGATTCAAACCCTGCAGTCAGCCATGTAGGATCCAGTACCTTAACTTCTATAGCACTCACTGGCCCCAGTTTCTATGCACTTTTTAAAGACCCTCCCTTATATCCATCCTAACATTAATAGGTATTTAGGTTGTTTCCAGTTTGGAGTTATTATGAATAGCACTGATGGCTAGAAGGATTTTTATTCATGTCTTTGGGTGAACATATGACACTATATGGCAGTGGAAATTAAATGAATGCAACTCGGCAATTCACAACGACATAGGTTAATTTTGGAAAAAGGAATGAATACTCTACAATCCCATTTTAAAAAGCTGTTGTAAGTAACAAAACTATTTTGTTAGAAGTCAAATGAGTGGTTACCTTTGGGGAGGTCTAAGGTGTAGTGACAGGGAGCCTTCTGGGCTGCAAGTAATATTTCATTTTTTGACCCAGACAGCGGTTTACATGACTCTTACATGGTGGTACTCATTTTATAATAATTTATATAACTATATTATGCGCATTTTTCTGTGTGTTTGTTGTTTTTCAATAAGAATAATTTATTTTTAGATGTAAGGTCGCCAAATAACATGAATAAGTTGTATAACTTTAATACACAATAGAGAGGGAAAAGGAATTTTCAAAATGTTATGAAACAACAGAGGACAGAACAGAAGAAATAAAAATAGATTTACAAAGGCAGAATAAGAATATTGTATAAATAGTTCAAGTAGATGAAGAATTGGAAAAATGTGAGTGGATCGACTCAGACAGAAAGTGTTGAAATTGGTTTTAAGAAACTAACTAAATGCTGTTTACAAGGGACACAGCTAAGATGCAAAGCATAGTTCAAATTCAAATTGAAAGATGTTTCAGTTATTTATTAGGTTTTTTTCTTCCACTGTAACAAAGTACTACAAACTTAATTGCTTAAAACAAAACAGATTTCTTATCTTACATTTCTGTGGGGTGGAAGTCAAACATGGGTCTTGCCGAGCTGAAATCAAGGTGTCAGCAAGGCTAGTTTCTTTTCTCTGGGCACCTTACCTTTGCCACTTCCTAGAGGCTGCCCATTCTTTTATTTGCGATGGACTCCCCTTCCCACATCTTCAAAGACAGTCAGACAGGTTGAGTCCTCTTATCACATAATTCTAAATTTGCTTCTGTTATTATTGGGGTGTTGGACAAGTCATGATATATTTTTCTGTTTCTATACAAAACTGCATCATGACTTCTCCGACAACCCAATACATCTTTCTCTGATCTTTCTTTTTTCTGTCTCCCTTTTCCACTTTTTTCATTCTCCTTTGGTTGTTTCTTTTCTTTTCTTTTAATTTACATTTCATCACTGTACATCTTTACAGTGTGCAACATGGTTTCTGCCAGCATGAACTCAGTGCCTATTAGTCAAGTTAATACATTACCATGTACATTATCGTCAACAGATCGTTTTTCATTTAGGTGTCTATTAAATATTTTGTTTGTTTGGGAGAGGAATCAGGGCAAAAAAAAAAAACCCAGACATTTTCTACTTTTAAGAGTCCTTGTGATCACATTATCCAGGATAATCTCTCTATTTTAAGTCATCTAATTAGCAACTTTAATTTTATCTACTGCTTTAATTTCCCCTTCACAAGATACTAACATATTCACAGGATCCAGGGATTGGACATGGACATCTTAGGGAAGACATTATTCAGACACATTATTCTACCAGATATATTTGACTACTAGTCACCAAAGAAAGCTAGTGTAGTTATAGTTATGTCTGGACAAATAGTGTTTAAGTCAAAATGCAATAGTCAGGGAAAGGGAGAACTACAAAATTATAAAATCTACCAAGAAGATATGCAACATGATTGTCCAATAAGAATGTAAGCCAAGACTTGGCCCCAAGTTTGTATCTGCTTGTCCAATATTCCTACCAATGAAAACCTCTAAAAACAGACCAATAAAAGCTTCTACTTGAAGCCCACTGTACAAGAGCTGGTAAGTTTCTTGCCCTAAATGAAAATAATAATTATGACCTAGACCACAGGGCTGTTGTAAGAAATACCTTAGGATTGAGACACACTGCAGCTATCATATAAATGTTAAGTAAAAATAATGTTTCCTGTATCCATACTAGGGTTGGGCAAATCCAGATGTATATTGTACTTTTCACATATTTCAAAATATTTTCAAATGTTTTGGTTTGGGTTCAATAAAAACCTCAAGTACATTTTGCCAAGTGCTTTTTCCATTAATTATTCAATCCATTTGTATTTCAAGGGAAATTCAGCCCACATGTTTCTAATTCATTTAGCACTAACTCATCAAAATATTGTTTCTCTCCATGCTATTTTCTGTCTAAAAATTTTTCAAACCCTCTCTTTTTTATTTCTTAGAAACAAAAAAGTTATCATTTGCCAAAGGCAAACCCTAGTTAACTACCAAAAGGTTTCCTGAACACAACATCTAGGATTCATTGAGTTGGAAAAGATTTCTGCTGGCCCAGTCTTACGTTGGCCAGATCTGGCCCATGCCACCTCTTCCAGTTCCTCCCTGGCTTTTTTTGACTATTCCTTTCCTTTGACCGGGTTCTGCTCTGCTTACATCATCCCAGTACAAATTTAAGGATTTTTTTTTTTTTGTCACCAAAGTCCACAGGACTGAAGCCCTTTAATCCTCTACCAAACCCCTTCCTCTTAATAAAAACCATCACAGCCTGGATCCAGTGAAATAACGAATTCTTACCTCCTTCTAAAATGTCCTCAAGGGATCTATGGCCAGCCTTAAAAATAGATATATTAAAAAAATTCTAATCTTCTCAAGAGCACACTCTGTGTACGTGTGTGTGAGAAAGAGAGGGAAAGAATTTATGTGTGATTCATGTTGTCTTAACCCAAGAGTGCCAAAAGGGTGAGAAACTCAATAGTATATGCATTGTTGAGTTCTCCAAAAACAGCAAGATCTGTGCTTGAGATGAGTTTCCACATCACTTATGGAGTATTCAGGCCAAAAAGGCTTAACCTGAACCAAATAATTAGGAGATTGTGCAACAATTACAAGACAACTTGTCTAGACTCTTTAAAAATGTCAGTGTCAGAAAAGACAAAAGCCATCAGGGAATTCTTCTAAATTGAACTAAAAAGACCTAGTAACTAAATGTAATACCTCATCCTTGATTGGATTCTGGGTTTAAAAAAACACAGCTATAAAAGGCATTCTTAAGAAATCAGAGAAATCTGAATATGTTCCATTTTTCGGGTCTATTTGTGACAGTGTGGTTATATAGATGTGTGACATTTGCTTAGAAGCTAGAGTTTAAACCATTTGGGGGGAAGTGTCATGATGTCCGCAACTTTGAAGTTTCCTGTTTCACCACATGACATCAAGTATCATATGCCTAAATGCTAGTCATGTTAGTTAGAAATGGTTTAGGAAAAATATGTATACATATATTTGTATATATGTACATACATGCATACAATATATGTAACATGAAGAGAGAGGATAAATATGGCAAAATGCTAACAATTGGTCTCACACACATACACTCACACCCACAACTGTATATGCAGACTCATACATACACAGAGGAAATGTGTTTGTAAGAGACTCTTTTCTGCAAATTTCAAATCAGAAGACAGTTTCCTCTTTTTTAAAAAATTATAACTACTTAGATTTTTGTGTTTGACTGCTTCAACACAATATCAAGTGTAATGCATAAATGATATTGATAATATTGCAAAGGAATATTGTTTCAGTGCGTACAGGTGGACATTGTATAACAAGGGGACCAGTAGTTGGCATAATGGCTATGTTGCTGGACTCCCATGTAGTTGACCACTGTTCAAGTCCCAGACCTGGTGGCTTAAACTCATGCCAGGTGCATGTGTGTGCATGCCCAGGATCCTGAGAGGAGAATGGAGTAGAAGGGATTGCGATGTGACCATCCCTTCTGGGGAATGATTTCTCGCTTTTCGTCTCTCTGTCTCTCTCTGTCTTTCTGGTGAGTGCATGCACTCTATTGCAAAAACCTCTACAAAAAAAAAAAAAAAGACATTGTACAACCGTTAGTCTCAATAGTTAGTGGAGTGATGGGCCTTCAAAAGTCTAAGGACTACCTGAAAATGTGCATATATACATTTTTCCTGAGAAAATAAACCTAGTTTTCATCAGGTATATTAGAGAAACAGAGATTTCCAAACTGCCTGAAGAAGTATCTAATTGAGTATTCTACTTCTTAAGAGTAACCTCAGACAAACCTCTTATCTGTCTTTGCTAACAAAGCCTATGGCGCATTGTAAGAAGAAATTCACAGTAGCTAGTAGAAGTCCTTCAGTAAATTTGAAGCCCTTTCACCAGTTACACACATTAGGTGTCAACATGTGTAAGGACTGCTTCTTGAGGAGCTCAACACATTGGTAAGATATTTAAATGATCACTTTATGAACTGGAAAAAAAAGATAGTGAGAGAGTGCATTTCAAAGATTGCAGCATGCAGCCCCCCAGAGTATAAAAGAAGAACTGACCGTGCTTTCTAATTAGAGCAGAACGAGCCTCAGCAATGTGACTTTTGTTTTGGAAAGGGATTTGGGACATCACTGGTTTATGGGACACAATTGTACACCAGGTGGTCCTAGTTAGGTGAGAGATTTTATGTAAAAATAATCCTTCTTTGGCTTTATTCAGTACAATAAAACCACTAAGATATTTTCCCATATGAAATATTTCTACAGGCACATTCAAAATGTTAATCCTTTTTTATGTGCATTTTTCATAACTCCTAAGCAGTTTACCAGGTTGAAAAATTTACAAAAACTGGTCCCTAGACAAAGTCATAGGATGCTTTTTACTACGATGGGTTTGTTTTGTTTTGTGAGCCCAAAGTACTTACATAACATCCCTGACTTTGGACGTCACAAATAGGATTGAATATTGTTATCCTAACTTTACAAATGAAGGTAAGGGTCTCACAGTGCCTTTTAAAGGCTATCAAATTCTGAGTTAGTACTGCACTTTCATATTGATGCAAGAGTCCAATATTTTATTCATGCTGCACATTCTGTGTAGCATAAATTTCTATTAATGAAACCAGTAATTGGCAGTTTTATTCTAGGTACAAAATAATATAATATGCATTATTTTATTTATTTATTTATTTATTTATTTATTTATTTATTTATTTATTTGGAGAGGTTTTTCACTATAGGGTGCATGCGCTCGCCAGACAGACAAAGACATAGAGACAGAAAGCGAGAAATCACCCCCAGGGGGTTGGTCACACCGCAATCCCTTCTCCTCCATTCTCCTCTCGGGATCTTGGGCACACACGCACACACGCCCAGCGTGAGTTTTAAGCCACCGGGTCCGGGACATGAACCCTGGTCGACTACGTGGGAGTCCAGTGACATAGCCATTACGCTAACTGCTGGTTCCCCAATATGCATTATTCAAACAGATCCATCTGTGAAGACATCTGTAATACAATACCTGATATTTGGGGCAGTCTTCTGCGGCCTAGTAATTCTGAAGTGTCCGTAGGATCCTCACTGAAGCACACAGCGTAGTCAGGAGAGATTTACTCCTACATAGCCTGGTGTACTGGAAAGAATTCAGACCCAGATTGGATTTTGAAGCTACTGTTATTATTTATGTAACCTTGAGAAAAGTTATTTAGTCTCTTTTTTTAATCTGTTTCCTCATCTATAAAATGTTCACCACTGTGACCTCATTGTGTTTTTGTGAGGGCTAAGTGAGACATCTGTTGATTACTTTCATTGAATTAAATTACTCAATTAATCGTTTTCCCAACATGCTCCATGGTGGACTTTGCCATTTAAAATGGAAATACATACTCTTTCTCTATTTTAAGTGCCAGTCATCTGTCTGAGTCCACGTGGGTATTTTAGGCTCAGCATAAAGAATGAAACTACAGCTTTTGTCCATGTCCTCTACCACATTAGTAAAAGTGTCAGGAAACGGTACACATGATTAATGCTGCTGAAATGGGCAGGAAATTATTCAGGTGGATTCAATCAACCCAGCCAAACATATAGGTAGCTTATTAAAATTTAGACAAAAAAGTCTACAAGCACTTAATACATAACGATGACTCTAGAACGAAATTAGAGTGCTCCCCAACCCCCGTGCACCCCAGCCCTCACAGCTTACTGCCTGGAAGCAGCCACCCTTCTCACAAACAGAGTTATTGACCTTTTTTCCAGCTTTTTTTTTTCTCTAAATATACATGATTTTTTTCTAACCCCCCCAAACCCAAATCTGTTGCTAAAACACTATGGCATTGACCTTGCCCTAGAACCTGTCTCTGACCAAGGCAAAAAGCAACTTCAAATTGATGTGCTGCTTGTTTTCAACTACATCTTAGACCTGTGCACTTGTCCACCTTGACAGGGATTTCAGACAAAAAGAGGTACAATGTGCATTTATGAGGGCTGGAAAAAATAGTTTACTAGACGAGGAATCTTGCATTTGACTTATTGGGCGTGTCCTCATATTTAAAGCAGTCATTTGAGATTCACAAGGGAAAGTACTGTGGTTACTATTACTGCAGCGGAGGGATGGCCTTTTCCCTTCCTGCTCCTAGGCTTAGGAGAGACAGGTCTCCTCCACTGGCCAACCCAGCCTGAAATGCCTATAATGATCACAAAGGGGTTCACTCCTTTTCAAAACAGCCCAGAACAGCAGCTTCACATGTCGGTAGTAACGTCATCTCAAGACCCAGTTCTGCAATTTATCAGAAATAGGACCTTAGCAATAATAAAATGATGGGCCTGCATAGACCACCTCTCGTTGAAAGAGTAACAGATATGTTTGTGGCATATAGGTCATTTGATGATGCTAGAAGACTACTGATTTTAACAATAAAGTTTAATACAAGAATAATTAAAACTATATTAATTAACCCAACACTTATGGACTCTGTAACTGCAGGGTTCCACACCATCTGGACTGGGGCAAATGCAAATGGTTCCAGTTCTCACACCACCAGCTTGAGTGCTGGTGGTGACGTATTAAACTTCCCTAGGTCTCTCCATTTCTCTTTTACTTTTTTTCTTTTCTTTTTTTTTAAAGAGAGAACTTTGCTGTATGACACATGAGCACACTGAAAACACAGAAAAACAGAAAGCAAGAAATGATGCCCCAGGGGGGATGGCCGCATTTTGCAATCCTTTCTCCTCCATTCTCCTCTCGGGATTTTGGGCACACACACATACGCCCAGTGTGAGTTGTAAGCTGCCGGGTCTGGGACTCGTACCACAGTCCACTATGTGAGAGTCTAGCAACATAACCTTTATGGCACCTGCTGGTCCCCTCCATTTTTCTTATAGACCAGATCAGAGTATGCCAAAGTGTGTACCTTGGAGCATTTGTTCTACATGTTTTGCTTTCCTACCCCCCAACTCTCACCATCACAAAAATAAAAAAACCTGTTGTGAAATCCATTTGAAAATGGTCTTTATTATACTATTTCATCTTGTGAACGTTTAAAAAAGGTATTTGGTTTAGCCTTTTCCAAACTTACTTCCCCAGTTATGTTCTGAAAGAGGAGAAAAGACTCAACTGGCAACATACGTACATCTGCACTAGTGAGACTTTTTAAAGCCAGGCTTGTTGTGGCACTGTTTGGTTACCAGATAAACCGCAAGCAGAAAATGGGCAGCATTAGCCAAGGGCATTAGTTATTTTCTCCTCAGTTAATAGCAAGTTCTAGTCCTCTAAGTGCCATTTGGCTTGGGAAGGTCTTCCTGAGTCATTTACCAATTGTCTCAGTTAAAAATAGTACCCTGTCATGTGGGAGAGATCACCAACAACAGCAAGCGTGACCTTATTTAACTTCACGTGCTTGTTCTGTAAGCTTCTTGCTCCTAGATGCTTTTGAAAAGCCTACCAAGATCAGGAAATTAATCATGGCTGTACAGATATGAGTCATTTTTGAATAAAAGCTGTAAAACAACAATAATAATATAGCACTTGTAATATAAGTCTGACTAAAACAGTGGTGGGGTGGGGGAGAATAAGATTTTCTAAGAAATGTTTTCTCGGTAACTTTGTTGTTTGGTTGTTTCATTTTGTTTTTGAACACTGAAGGAGTTTGTATAACAAAAATCAAATACTGCTGTTCTTTTATAAAATAGTTTGGTGGTTCCTGAGAGGTGGAGAAAGAGGAATTAATTTTCTAGATTCTTCCTTCGGTTTTACTATTGACTCTGAGGGTGATTATGACCCAGTCAGCCATTTGAGTGTGTGCTTATGAGTCTGTGTGTATGTGTTAATTATTTTTAAAATTTAAAGTATGAAAGAACCATTAAATCAATTTTAAAATGTTAGAAAAAAAAAGAAATTCATAATACCACCATCTAAACATGGAAACTATACTTGTGTGTGTCCCTTGAGTCTTTTTAAAAGATGCTTATTTGCAAAGTTGCAATTTTATGTATGTAAAATTCTTTATTCAACATTTTATTTATATCATATCTTATTTCACTTACATTATATCATAAGCTGTTTTATAAGATGCTACCCAAACCTCACAGCTATCATTTTTTGAAGAACTATTTAAAATTAAAATTAACATCTGAATACAGTTGTCTTTTTTCATGTTTTGGATAATTTTTAGGATATATGCATAGCCATGAAATGATTTAGGAATCATGGTATAAAATACAAAATTGTCCTCCAGAATGATTGGGTCATTATGATTTTGCTACAATGTTACTAGCCTTAGTTTTTTTGTAGAATTATTTTATTTTTTAACTTTTATTTATGTATTATTTATTTATGTATTTTAATTTGACCAGAGAGAGAGAGACACCAGGTCCAAGATGCGAACCGTGGTTGGCCATGTGGGAGTCCAGCACACTTAACCACCATGCCACCTGCTGGCTCCAACTAGCCTTAGTTCTTAAGATTTAATTTTTTTTTAAATTAACTTTAGGTTTGTTTCCACTTGCATTTCTCTGATTACTAATAGGGTGTACTACCTTCAGAAATCAGGCATGCACCCTTTCACTGTTAACATGAAGTTCCCTGGTAATGCCTGCATTCTCCTAACAGTATTTTAATAATTTGCACGTTGGTAAGCCCAATGCTCTGACACTCAGGTCAAAGCCAGGCTTCAAGTTACAGGGCAATCAATCAAGGAAAGCTCCAAACTAGGCTTCCAGCCCTGCCTCCCACAGAACAGCCTTAGAAATTGTTCTTTTCAAAGATTACCTTTGGTTTGAAGCAGGCATTGTGCAGTTATTATTTCCCCAAAGTTTGGCATTTCTCTCTGCTCTTATGGCATTTTAGTTTTATGTGCTACATGTTCTTGAACACCTATTTGTGACCAGATAGTGGGATAGGCCTTGTAGATTTGGTAATGAATAAGATACAGGTCTTATTTAACTTGTTTAACCTAAGACCCAGCACAGTGGTTCTCAAACTTGACTGAGCACAGAATCATCTGGGGAACTTTTTCAAAAGAACCATTTTCTGGATTCATCTTAGACCTATGAAATCTGGCAAACCACTCTGAGATACAGCTAGGCTAGGATCAGTAACCTAGAGTCTGCTTCTTGGTATTGTTCTTGGACAGCAAAGTAATAAAGCAAGAATAGAAACACAATTGTCTGTGGAAAGAGGTGTGAAGGGAAGAAGTGGGAAGTCAGCTTAGACCTGGAGGAATGATTGATCCTAGAGCATCCATAGAACATAGAGCAAATTGCACAAAGCCTACTATTACCTCTGAAAAAGACCCTTTCACGCCAAAGGTGATATTTACTATTTTGCTGTAATAGAAAGCCCTGGATGGTTGAAATCACATCTTTTTGCTTCCTTCATCCACAATTCAGCCTCAGGTCCCTAGAGTAATCCCCTAAAGCAGAGATAGGCTCCCCATTACCAACCAAATAAACTACTGCCTTCTTAACCTGATGATCTAATTCTAATAATTCTAACATTTTAATTCTAATTCCAATTCTAATCTAATTCTTCTTCAGCTCTCCCCAAAAGATCTTGCTATCTTACAATGACTAAATCAGTTGGAATATCACTGGATAAGTTTTGCTTGGAGGACAACCTGGATACCCTCCATGCCCGCCTCTCAGTGTAAGTCGATTTCTGAAGATGCTCACCATTCTCATTCCATTCCACACCATCGATAAAGCTATCCTTGCCACCTGGGATGACCATTCCCCACATCTGCTTAAGTTCAAATCTCATGTCTCCAAAAGCCTCACCTCATCTCATCAAGTACCATTATACTCCCTCCTCCTTTTATTTTCTTCTACCACTGTCAGTACTAGTTATGATTTTCTTTGTGTTATGCATGCTATGAAATATTTTATACACACTCTTTTACAGACACACCATGAGTTAGGTGTGTCCATTTTTCAGACAAGGGAAAATAAAGCTCAGAGAGATTAAACTCAATGTATCTTTACACAGATAATAAGGGACTGTGCATGGAATCAAATTCAAGTCTAACAGCAAAGTCTGCACTAAAATAATATTCCCTCTTTACCACTCATTTCGCTATGATCTTCCATTGCTCTTTTATTTGAGAATCATCACATTCCACCTTGTCATAGATAAATCTAAATGAATCGGGTTCCTTCTCAGGACTGTAGTTTCTCTTAACAGATGCTTAGTGCTTAGCATTTCCTAAGTTTTGTTTCTTGTGGGTGTTTTTTGCAGTTTTTTAGTTTGGTTTGGTTTTTTTTGTTGTTGTTGTTGTTTTTTTTTTACTTTTAGAATGCTTAAGTTTTTCATTTCTGTCAGTTAATAGTGAATGTATGTGAGCACCAATAGCAAATCAAATCTTAATTTCTTCAGTGGATTTTTGCTATAAAATGCATCAAGTAACTACTTTTCTATCATTTCTCATTATACATCTTGTTTATTGAACTGATTCAGATATTCTTGACATATTTGTCCTTAAAAGTCAAAAGGAAAAGTCTGAAGCCAGAGTCAGCTTGCAAGTGGTTGCAAGTCATATCCCTCAACACCAGCATTTATAAAAGGTCCCAATGGATTAGCACTTAAAATGTCATTCATTTAAAGCACTTTAATCATTTTTTCAAAAGAGGCCTTGACTATGATGCCACATACATTATGATTAATAAATAGGAAAATAACTATAAAAGCCACATCTGAGTAGAGTCTACTGCGTAGACCGGAATAAAATTTAACAAAACAAACTCTGTTTTCTCTTCTAAATGTAAAAAATTACTCTCATCTTCAGTCGGTCAAAAGCACTGTCGAAGGTACGAGATGAGACTCCTAAGGCACTTCAGGGTCATCTCATTGTCAAAATGACCACTCACTCTGAATTCTCTCAAATACAATGGTCTGAAATGCTTTTAAATTTTGTATACTGTTTCTGAACCTTAAATGTTACTTTGGTTTTATAAGAAAATGATAAGGTTCTGCTTTTAAAAAAGAAAAAAAAGTAAAGAAAAACCAGCTCTTGAAGGTCAACAGAATTAAATTCATACAAGGGTTTCTTACAAAGGGAATAGTGTTGGGGCCAAGAAGGGTTAACCCTGAGTCACTCTCCTCCCACCTCTTTTTTTCTCTCAGCCTCCCAGATATCATACAGCTGTTGAAAAGTATCTGTCAACAAAACTATTACTGTCTTTCCTGGGATCAACACTATGTCCTGGACCCTCAAGGTCAGCGTAGTTGCCTTCAGAGCGAGGAGAGGTGAAACACAGAAAGCTCACAAGACCAGTGAAACCCAAGCAACCATGGCAGGTGGAGGGCCTCCCCCAACTGCTGCCAATTCTAAAGGGGAAGATAGGGCTCAAAGGGCAGAGGATCCCAACAAGATAAAGACATATTTCCCCACCCTAAAAATTCTTTTCTGGAACACCCTAAGTCTTTTGCCTCCCCTTTTCCCTTTGCTCCACCTCAAGCTTCCATTCACAGTTAGGAAAAAGCTATTACTAAGGAGTAGGTGACTAAACTATAGGACAGGCTAATGGTTAAAACGCAGTTATTCCGTCTTCCATGCCATGTTAAGCCCTATCTGTAAATCATCTTTACATACACTCATATACACAAACACAAACCCCACAAATAAACAACAGTAATAAAATCCAAACCCTGTTAGGTAACTTCAGTAGTTTTACAGAGGAGGAAACCAGTAAAGAGGAGTTAAGTAATTGGCCCAAAGTTTCTGAACTAACAGAGTAGAATCCGAATTTAAACCAAATCCTAAGTCTGTGCATCTAATGAGTATATTTCTGCCTTTTTAAATCCTTCTCTACTGTGGGAAGATGGAATGCTCTGAAGAGGGTTTAACAGGCAACCCCAGTCTCCAAGGGTCTATATCACCACAAAGCTGTGATCCAGAGAAGACTCTCAAAGTCACGGCATGACTACTGGTATATATATTGCACAATCTTTCTGAAAGGCAGTCTCTCCATAATCATTGAAATCCCCCCAAAAAATGACACTCCTTGACCCAGCAATTTATCTAGATAAAATACATAAGGGTAAGTACATACTAAAAACACAAAAAATTAGGTAGAGTTATTCATCAATGCTGTATCGCTTTTGAAAATCAGAGGGAAATCCTATTATTAAAATCAAGATGCCGATAAATAAAGTACAGAATATATTAGATTACTATTACTCCATTAAAAACAAAATTATGAAAATAATTGACAGAGATATGATATATTGTGATTAAAATAGTTTATAAACAACAAATAAGTATGATTTTTACATAAATGGGTGTGTGTATATGTGTATTTTATATTCTGCATTATAATACACTAAGCCAACAATAAATATGATTGGGTTTATAATTTTATGTCTGTAGAATCATAAAATCTCAGCATTGGAAGGGCCCCTAGAAATATTTCAGTCCAGGGACCAGCAGTTAATGTAATGGCTATGTCACTGGACTCCCATGTAGTCAACCGCGGTTCGCGTCCTGGACCCGGTGGCTTAAACTCACACCAGGCACGTGTGCGTGTGTGCCCAAGATCCTGAGAGGACAATGGAGGAGAAGGAATTGCGGCATGGCCATCCTCGGTGGGGGGGGTGTGATTTCTCATTTTCTCTCTCTCTGTCTCTCTCTGTCTGGCGAGTGCATGCACCCTATAGCAAAAACCTCTCAAAAAAAAAAAAAAAAAGAAAGAAAGAAAGAAATATTTCAGTACAGAAGTGCCCATCCCAATATCTCTGACAGATAATACCCAACATTGATAAAGGGCTTTTAGTGTCAAGGAGCTCCCTAACACTTCCCTTTTCTCCTTCCAATTAATCTATTGAACACACAGCATGTCTTTATAAAATTGTTTGTCTATGCAGAACAGTCCTATGCCAACTTACTTTAGTAGAAAAAGAAGAAGGCCCATTTGAGCCTTGGGAATAATGAACTGCTAAGAAGCCATTTTCTTTCATAATATTCTCTTTAAAGAAACAATATCAAATAAATCTAACAAAGTAAAGCAAATAAACTAACTTGAGCTTCTCTACTTACCAGCAGGAAGAGTTTCAACATCTATAACCAGAACTGGAATCTATAACTAGTTTTGATAACTGCTTATCTAAAAGGCCTTACGTATTTATTTGTATAAATGGTATTTCTGGAAAATTCTTTCAATGCAAGACAGGTTCCATGAAAGAAAAAAGGAGGCAAAAATGAGAAGCTTATTTTATTATATAGAAAACCAAGAGCTGAACTAGTCCCACAGGGTATGTTACAGTGTTCTTGAATGTCTTGAATGTTTAAGCTCTTGCTTGACATTCTATGCATTGCCGAGCTCTGTAGCAGGGCTCTAGCCAAAGTTAAAGAGATTGCTCTAAAACTGGACATCTATGTAATAAGACAGAATGACTTAATTTGGAGTGACAATTTAGCCGTAGAATGAATGTGTGTTGGGGGAAGAAGTGTTGGTTCGTGTCATTCATTTGTTAGCCGCTCCTTTGACTGTTCATCTGTGTACTAAGCATATAGCTAGTTGCCAAGCAATAGGGCTTAACACCAACAGTTTAAGATAAGCTCATTTGGGCAGTTTCCAATCTAGTATGGTAAGTGCTGTGACAGCAAAGGCCTAATGCAGGGGTCCCCAACCTCTGGGCCATGGACCGATGCTGGACTGTGGCCTGTTGGAGACTGGGTCCTAGACCAGTGCTGGTCCATGGCCATGCAGCAGGGAGCAGGTGGAGGGCAAGGGAGAGAGGCTAGGTGTGTGTTTGCAGCCCCTCCCTATTGTTTGCATTGCCGCCTGGACTCTGTCTCCTGTTGGCTCAGTTTTGGATTCTTATGGAAGCACAAACCTTATTGTTGTGTAATTGCTTCATTGTATATTTCAGTGTGATAGTGGTAGAAATTGGGTGCATGGTGGGTGTAATGTGTTTGAGCGATCCCAGGATTCCCTACCCCACAATCCAATCCATGAAGATATTGTCTTCCACTAACCCCTGGTGCTGGGAAGGTTGAGGCCCACTGGCCTAAAGTATAGAATGACACATACAGAGAAAAGAGATAGGTGTGAATATTCCAGGAAGAGAAAATAGTATACATGAAAGATCAATAACCCAGATGAATGGGTGAATGACCTTAAATAGTTCTGTCTGTGTTTCTTTGAAAAGCCAGGCAGCTAAGCAAAGATCAGATCATGAATATTCTTTTAGACCAAAGTCACTCTGGATTTATGCTCAGGGTCATGAGAAGTCATTGACACAACAGTACCCACAGTGGTTAAGAGCCTCTACCTTGGAATCTATTCTTAGGTTTGAAAACTATCTCTGGGGACCAGTAGATAGTGTAATGGTTATGTCACTCTGATGTAGTTGACTGCATTCAAGTCCCAGACTTGGTGGCTTAAAACTTATGCTGGGCGGGACCAGCAGTTAGCTTAATGCCTATGTCACTGAACTCCCATGTAGTCGACCGCAGTTCAAGTCTCAGACCGGTGGCTTAAACTCACACTGGGCGTATCCCCCCAGGGGGGTGATTTCTCACTTTCTATCTCTCTGTCTCTCTCTGTCATTCTGGTGAGCGCATGTGCCCTATAGCAAAAACTCTAAAAAAAAAAAACAAAGGAAAGAAAAACTTATGCTGGGCATGTGTGCATGTGTGCCCAAAATTCTGAGAGAATGGCGGAGAAGGGATTGCAGAATGGCCATCTTCTTCTGGGGGTGATTTCTCAATTTCTGTCTCTCTGTCGCTTTCTGTCTCTCTCTGTCTCTGGTGAGCACACACTCCCTATAGCAAAAATCTCTCTTAAAAAAAGAGAGAAAACTATCTCTGCCCTTAAAATTAATCTTGAACCATATGAAATTGCCAGCATTCAGCTACTTTTAACTTACTTTTAACTTTTACTTTTAAATGGCCATCTCATATGGTTCAAACTAAACAAAATGAGAAGAAGGAGTTTTTATCTGTGACATACTCACCTGAAGCCTGCTGATATCTCATTGATTACAGCAGGGAGTGAAAAAGCTTATATCAGAATGAATCCAGCAAAAAGGGCCAGGTATGTTTGCTGACTCTGCACTGCAGATGGGACCTGCCTAAGCTAGTGACTTGGGCAGTCCACGCCCACACCTGGGAAGAACTGGTTTTCCTTCAGTGTCCTCCAAGCCCACCTCCTGTGCAGTGCCTGCTGCTGCTTTGCTTGCCCCTGTTTTGGGTCAGAAAATGTATAACTCAGCAGGCCTGCTGCTGTGTCATTCCCCAGCTATCTGATCCTGCTGGAATTCCTGGCAAACAAGACCCTGTGCACACACAGGCCTCACTTGCTTTCTCTTGCTCATTCGCTCCTTTTCTTTGGCTCAGGAATCTGCCTCCTCTGGTAAGGCAGGGATGAGCTTTCTGAATTGTGTTTATTTGTTGGCGCTCTGGTGTGAAAGCGCTCCCCGTCAACTGCATATTAATCTTGTCAGCAGTAAGTATCTATTTTCCTCTGCCTCCCTCCCCTGGTCTAATTTATGGCTTTCCTTTCCCTTGCTTCCTATTGTCACTATGACAGGGAGAGAGCGGGCCTTGGACAGTCACAAGACCTGTCCTCATAGGATGAGCTGCAGAGCAATGCAAACCCCTGCAATTTGTGTGGCATGGTTACATTTAGATCAGCCCTTTTCTGGTTGAGAATGTGCCACTCAGCAGAGCATTTATTGTCTTTCAGCTGGCTACTCTCTAAGTTTATACTATCAGCAAATAGAAGAATTAGGAAACCTGGCTCCATCTTATGGTAGAGAAGGCATATGGGAAAACTGGCAGACAGCGTGGTCAGAATGTGTATTCTAATTGCTAAACCACAGATATTAACAGCACAGACTTGAAGTCAGACCAACAGGGTCTAGGTCCCAGTTCAGACATGTTGCACTTGTGTGACTATTTGTGTGTGTTCACTTGTAATGAACATGCTAATTATCCTTCTCTAAATCTGATTCTCCATCTTTAAAACTGGTAAAATGACCTCTACTCCATGGAGTCGTTATAAAAATTACATAATAGAGTAGGTGAACTCATTGTAATGTGTGACAATATGAATCACTGCATTTATGTAATTCATTTTTATGTTTTATTATTAAAAGTAAAAGGAAATAAATAGGAAAAGGAAGAAGAAACTCACAAAATAGTAAACTGATTTAATGATGAGAGAGTTCTTAATGACATTGGTTCTGAGTCCCTGCCAGTGAACTGTGAGCTTTATGTTAATACTGGGTTTCTTAAATAATTAAGGCCCTTAACAACAGACTATGTGTTTGAAATCTTGATAAAACCTACAGTTAGGCAGTCTCAATCTGTCACTGCCCATGGAATTAGACTAGGGCTCAACATTCAGTGTGTCTAAATCTTTGGGTGCTGTCTTTGAGGACTCTGTATCCTGAACTGGGATTTCTTCCTGCTGTTCAGTGGCTAAAATGAGCTGTCATGAGCTAAATCTGATTCCAGGCCTGAGTCAGTGCTGCTCTTACCATCAAGGTCAACTGTGGCTATTTTTCTCGTCATCTTCTATGACAGAGTTCATAGTCACAACCCTGAATTAGACTCAGCGCAACATGCTGTAAGTGCTTAGGTTAAGTTGCAGAGAAAAAGGCAGCCCAATGAATTATAGCATAAACTTCAGCACAGAGTCTCTTCCTAGTGGGCCTTCAGCATCTTGCAGAAAACTGGTGCTCATTTCAAGTAGCAATGCCAGGCTGAAGTATATGATTCTTTTTTGAAATTTACCTTTATCTCAGTGATTTTTATAAACTTCTTGAAGATCATAGAGTTTCAGATAGTCAGTGAATTCAGATAGTCCTTAATTTACAAAGCTGAAAAACAAATGCAGTGCTCACTCATGTAGGAGATGGACCGAAGGAGGGAATAAGACAGATGGCTAAACTTTGTGCAGCTTGCCTTCCTCCTTGGCCTTTCCCAGACTGGTCCCGCCTGCTCTTCTCAGAGTCCACGCCCACCTGGCAAACGCTCACTCATCTATCAAGTCTCACGTAGATGCATTTTGGTGGAGGAAGCCTTTGCTGACCTTCCACAGTTGTCCCCTCTGCTTTCCCACATCAGAGTACACATCACAGTGAATCCAAAGTCCTGGTTTGTCTGTTGTCTCCACCATATCATTGACTGAGTGAAAGCCAGGGTCACACTTATCATAGTCATTATACGCTTCCAATCCTCAGCATAGTGTCTGACTTTAAGAATATACTTATTGAAGAAGGGACAAGGAAAGAAGAAGGATGCAGCATTACTGGATCAACCGTGGTCCTGCTTACATGAGAATAAAGTTTGTGGCTTCTTAAAATTCTGAGCCTGGACTCTTAATGACCAACGACGGTGCCCTGCTTGTGGAGAAGTTCCCGAACAAAAGGTCTGAGCATGGACTCCACATGACGTAAAGTGAGGGACTTTGGAAGTTTGTTTGTTGACCCTTCAGCATTCATCTCAGGTTGCTCCTCACTGACATAGGAGCTTTTCTCATTCTGAGAATAGAAGTCTATTTCTGATTTCTAGTCAAAATTTCAGTCTTGAAAATGATAATGATTGGTCCAGTTTCTACTTGTAACTAGGAAGTACTTTTCACAAAGACAATTAAGAACTAAGATTTATATTTTTTGGATGTTCTGGGGAAGAAACATTTGAGAAATAAATCTTTGTCAGGAAATAAGTGCAAGTAAAAAACATCCAAATTCAAAAGTAAATCACTGTTCAAAAAAAATATACCATAGCAAGAGACCCCCATACACACACATGCATCCATGCACATGGAAACACACACACACATACACGTGCAGAGGCAAATTAGGTGCCAAAAGTTATCACAGAAAGAAAAGAAACAGACATCTATCAATAGTTCCAAATTACTAATTTATGCTTCCGGGCAAGTACTTTGATTATACTGTGTCTCAACTCCATTTTCTATAAAATTGAGTAATAATGCCTATCTAATAGGATTGTTGAGAAGATTAAGAATAATATCTGTAAAGCACCTCACACATAGTAGACACTCAATAAAAGGCAGCGATGATGGCGATGATGTCTGACACTCACTGGGGAGGACATTCAGTTCCCTGGCAAACCAAACCCATCACAGCTGACGGGGAAATCCTGAGCTGAGACAGAAGGTCAATAAAAGCTCCGGATTCCTCGGATGGTAACGTGCAAACACCATGGAGACATCTGATTACATGACTTAGCACTGATTTATGCAACTTGTCCAAAACCCAAGGGCCTTCTCCAGCCCAGGGCATACCTGGCTGAAAGTGTTGGCAGAAGCTTCTCTGCACAGTGACACTTCAGAAAGCAAAGTAGCTCTGGCTTCTCCCTTGTATTTGGTCATTCAAACATTCCCAGGCGGTTCCCAGGTTCAGTTAAACATTTTTCTCAGCCCCACTTTGTTTATCTGTACATTAAAGACTGGGAGCTTTTACCATCACACCTGAGCCAAGGATGCAGCATCACTTTCCCCTTCCAACCCTCGACTTCAGAGCTTGCTGGCCTGTGTGAGTCCTGAGCCAGGAAAATAGACAGCCTCTGCCCTTTTCTTCTTTTCAGCTAAGATCGCTGGCACCCTCAGATAGGTACATTTCGTTTCACAGACCTTCTCTACAGTTTCTTAATCTCTCCAGGAGGAACCTGTGAGGCCCAGTTGATATTATTACATTCTACTGCATATATGATCTACGTAAATATTTACAAGGTTGAAACCAAGGTATTGTGTACAAATTTGAATCCCGCTTTTTCATTTAGCTTAGTAAACATCTTAGTTTTTAAAATTTGGGGTAAATCATATTGTATAGCAGCATAATATTTCATCACACAATGAAGCAACGTCTACGCATTTGTTTTTCTACTCTTGAATATCTAGGTTGCCAACTTCCTTCTCCTGTGCTTTTTTTCTCTACTATATTTAGCAAGGTGCCAAGTTCACTTGGGTAAAGGTAAAGGAGGAAAATAAACAGTTTCCATTCAGTCATTACGGAATCTATCTTTGGCCAAGGCTTTGGGACTCATTTGCTCCTAGCTTTCACAGACAATTTCCTAAAAGAATGCATTCTCTGAATGACTAATCAGAGAAAATAAATATGAGGACAAGAAAAAAAAAATTGCACAGTGGGCATTTCTTTCTGTTTGGGGAGTCGGAAGCACTAAGACACTCACTGACCTTTCACCAGTGACTCCCATACTCCCCAAAATTTAACCCGGTCATTTCTTATTCGATTCAAACACACTATTCCCATTCCTACCTTCCTGTATCTTAGTTTATGCTATTTTCTGTCTGGAACAACTTTCCTTCTACCCTCTGTTCATGCAATTCCTTTAATCCATTTCTATTGCTTTAGTCCTCACCAAGTTCTTCTTTTCTGAGCTCTTATTAAAAGCAGAAAATCGAAGGTTTTAATTAATCATCCTTTGCAGTCTTCATTTATGATTATATAAACTCCCCACCTAGGTCACAAACACCTTGAGGCAAAGAAGCCCACCTGAACTTTTTAAATATACTCCATAAATATCATGATATCATGTCTTAAGTGGAGATTCAATGGGATGCAAAAAATTAAGTGTGCTGGTATGTCTGAAGATGTGTGATACCAAGGTTAACTTAATCCAGGGATATACAAATCGGAACTCAATACCCAGAAGATGTGGAGATCAGAAGGAAAAGGAGAGGCAAGGTCCCAGCAGAAGCAAATTCCAAGGCTCTGCAGGCAGGGGAGAGTTGAGGGTACTGCTCAGAAGCAGGTGCTATCAGGGATCATGGGGAGCAGGTAGCAGGGACCTGAAGAACTATGTCCAATACCTCCATGGCCATGGTCAATGTGAAAGAAGATCAGGGTGCCTGATGATGGGAGCCTGGTAGATAAGGCCAGCATGGAGCCAAGCCCAGACTGAGTCCAGAAATGAGAAGGAGGTGGCCTGGCTTTCATGGGGCAAGTCACTTAGCAGCTTTTACTCTAGAGGTTAAAGATCCCTGTCCCTTATTTAATGATTCTGGAGAGAATTACTGAAGCAAATACTCTTTATCCCATCTAGAACTTGCCCCAAGTATGGAGCAAGGTTTCAGATAAGTTCCAAAGTAGGAAAAGTTGTCCCTTTTGGAGAACATTTGTGGAGGGGAAACAAGTAAGCTATTATAGCTAGTCATCTGGCATTCTAGGTACTCAACAAATAGCTGTTGCTTGATTAACCCATGGAAGGATTATGGTATTTTGTTTTGCTTTGCTTATTTTGTAATTATAGTTGTTGTTTTTGTGATGAGGACTGTTGCCTAAAATCTTGAAATCATAACAGAATTCTATTATCTGACGTTAGGCAGGCCTGAGTCACTTTTCCTAATGATTACTCTTTTAGATTATGTATGGCTGGTTTGTCACTCCTCCTGTGGACTCAGAGTAGTCCTCATTGGAGGATCATGATCTGGCAAGGTCCTGTCTTTAAAAAAATAATTGTTTTAATTAAAAAATAAAGGAGGCAGTACTGGGATGACCTAAAGGATAACAAAAGAGAAGTCTTGGGACCAGCAGTTGGCATAATGATTATGTCACTGCACTCCCACGTAGTTGACTGTGGTTAGAGGCCTGGACCCAGTGGCTTAAACTCATGCCAGGCTCATGTGCGTGTGTGCCCAAGATCCCGAGAGGAGAATGGAGAAGAAGGGATTGCAACATGGCCATCCTCCCTGGGGGGTGATTTCTTGCTTTCT
>NW_006203604.1:520412-534008 GCF_000334495.1 Tupaia belangeri chinensis | reverse complement strand
TGCGAGGCGACGGCCATTAGGCGGAAAAAAAAAAAAACCCAGAAAAAAAAAAAAAAAAAAACCTCTCCAATAAATAAATAAAGAGAAGTCTTTAAGTAGAGCTAAAACTACTTTCCGGCAATTACCTTCCTTCTGGGAACCTTGAAAACCATGGCTACTAAGGTATTGCACAGACAAGAATATGGCAAGTCAGTGTTTGGATCTCCTAAGCAATTCTAACCTGAATTAAAACCCTGAAATGACATTGGCATTTACTGCTTAAGACCACTCAGATGCAGACTGGAGATAGTATTGTCAAGCTCTTGTCCGCCCACTGAATCTCCCCAAGGTGACCACAAAGTTCCTACAGAGAACACAGGACTGTGGGACAAACGCAGATACGTAAACACTAAACAGGAGGGGATTTCTCAAGGAAGACCACTGGTTTCACAAAAGCTCACATGAAGTCCTGAGTGCCCTAATTTTACCTCTCTTTTATAAGACCTGGGGGCCATTTCATATAGTCAAGAGATCCTCAAGATAAAAATAATTAAATAAACAAGTCACTTCAGTCTGGGTCAGTTGTGTGATGTGCTGGCCCTGGGGAAGTCCAAGGCAAACACTATACTAAAGTTGGAAAACAACAGGGTCATTTCAAGACCATTCCTTGCATTCATCCCAGGTCAAAAGAGGATAAAGATCAGGGTAATCAGGGCTGAAGTTTCAGAACATGATGTGATTACGATGGTGCTCACCCTGTCATGTACAGCCTTCCCAGCTGGCATTAGGCATTATGAAATTCCCTTCTTCAGGCATGTGGAACCTTCACCACAAGAGAGACTGGTGGGGACATCCCCATGGCGTGACCTATTACTCTGTGTACTCTTATAAAAGCAGGACGGAGTTCAATAGCCCCTTTCCATCAAAAGAAAGGAAGTCTTACTCAGGCCCCGTAGGGGCTGCACAACATACTGAATGGGACAAAATAGAGGTCTAGTATATACTTTAGAAATCCTTATGCCAAATTCCTTAAACAAATTAGGAGTAGCTCTGGCCTGGATCTCTCTCTCTCTCTCTGCTAGGAGAAGTAGAGGAAGACAATGAAAAGAGTTAGCCTGCTAATCTTACCCAAAACTGCCCAAGACTACTTTGGGCTGGGGATGCACTCCCTCAGCCTTCAGAGATGCATATGGGTGCATTTTGTTAATCCCTGTCACTGCATGTCAGGGATAACTGATCCATGACTAAAAATAGTGTGAGGACAGCAATCCCAGCCATTTGGGGCTGAGCTGAGGACACAGTGGAAAACTTGACAGCAGCACAGTAGAACCTTCCTGGCCCAAGGCCACAGGCTCAAGGGCAAGAGGCTGGGCTCATCTGCTGGAGAAGGGTGACTGACAGGCCAGCCTAGCAGAAGTGTGTTTCAGTAGTGGTGACCTTCTAAGACTACCGGGCGCCCTCTGAGTGCACAATGGTAGGACTTGGGGATGCAGCTCCTATGTAGAAGACATAGTTCTTCTCTGGAAAAGGCTTAACGACTGAGCGATATTTAAAAAGGTATGTGGGCCAGCTGGTGGCAGGTGGTGAAGGCAGCTGGAACCCACATAGCCAACTGCATGTTTCAAGTCCCAGTGGCTTGGGGAAAAAAAACACCAGGTATCTGTGCATGCGTGCCCAAAATCCTGAGAGGAGCATGGAGGAGAAGGGATAGTAGGATGGCTGTATCACATGGGTGAGGGGAGGCGATTTCTCTCAGTCTGTCTCTCTCTGGCAAGCATATGTACCCTGTGGCAAAATTAGAGAGAGAGAGAGAGGTAAGATAAAATAAAAATACTACTTCACTTCACTGGCTTCAGTCTGCAACTGTCTCCAGCATGTACACAATCAGGGAAAAGAATCTAGACAGGAAGAACAGAGATTCAAGACCGTTCTTCACGCCAGTATGATTCTTTAGATGAGAGGGAGGAGGAGGGAGAGGGAGAGAGGACAAATGAATCCAAAACAAAGAAGCCTCAAGGTTTTATTTATCAATATATTCAAATTAGTCACCTGTGCTTAGTATCCAAAATTACTGGTAATGCTTTCTGTATCCTAAGAAAATGCCTGCCACCGAACATTAACTTTTGAAATGACAGAATCAAAAAACAAAAAATACAACAACAAAAAATTTTTAACGACTACCTTAAACATTTGTTATAGTGATCATGCCCAGAGTGTGTTTAGTGAGGTAATTGTTCTGCGGAAAATTGTAAGGTGTTCGAAGAGCCCCACACTATCACGTCACTTGCGGCAATTGCGGCTACAACACGGAATTTCAACAAGATGTCTCTCATCCTCTTCAGAGTCCTAGACATTTTTGATATTGACCAAGGCATTTCACTAAACAGAATAGGAGCCAGCAGGGGATGTAGTGGTTAAGCCACTGGACTCCCACGTGGCCAATTGCGGTTCAAGTCCTGGACCTGGTGGCTTGAAACTCATGCCATGCATGTGTGCATGCATGCCCAAAATCCCTAGAGGAGAATGGAGAAGGGATTGTGGCACAGCCATCCCTCTGGAGGATGATTTTTCATTTTCTGTCCCTCTGTCTCTCTCTTACAAGTACACGTGTCCTACAAAAATCTCTCCAAAAAAGGAAGGAAGGAAGGAAGGAAGGAAGGAAGGAAGGAAGGAAGGAAGGAAGGAAGGAAGGAAGGAAAGAGAACAAAGCAAACAAACAGAAAATTTCACTTTTATGCAAGCATGCTGAAATTGAATCATTTGAGATGCATGTGCATGGGTGTGTATGTGTGTGTGTGTGTGTGTGTGTGTGTGTGTGTGTGTGTTTCCTGATGAGAACATTCAGGCAGTTTTTAAATACGGCTAGAGTTTGGAGAAAAGAACAGGTAGTAGAGATACAGATTTAAGAACCATTTGTCCATACCAATATTTTAATTTATAAAAGTAGAAAATATCACCAGAGATTAAATTTTTAGAGAGAAGAGAAGGGGGGCAAGAAAATAAACTTGGGGAGTTTGGATTTCCCTGATTTTTATCTCTTATCTTCACAGATATAGCCAAATGCGCCTTTCTCTAATTTCCAACTAATTTAGCCCTTCTTTTTCTAAGCTCTGGGGTCAATTTTGACCTTAGGGAAATGTAAGGAGCTCTGGATATTTTCTGAGCATTTATTAATCTCTGCATTTTAATCCAGGATATAAACCAGGACTAGGAAAATGGGTCTTTGCCTTATTCCCCAGGGCCTAATACAGTATGATAATCTTCCCACAAACTCAGTTCTGCACTATTTGGTTTATGAAATGCAAATTAGGCATGATAAGTATCCAGGGTTGAAATATGAGCAATTATAATCATGCCTGGAAAGGCCATTTTATATCCCATAAAGATGTACAGTAATTAAATGTAAAAAATTTAAGAAAGAAAGGGGAAAAAAAAAAAAAGAAAGAAAAAGGAGACCAGGGCTGTGCTGGTGATTCAAAGGAAAAGTAAAATCTAAGCAGAATGCCAAACCTTAATCTATGAATCACAACAAAGCAATGGGTATGGCAAGCAAGGCCAATATTGGTTCCTGAATTATCACACAGAGGGGACAGAGCACAAATGTCAGAGAGCATGGGAACTCCCAAAGTTAAGAGCCAACAGGATTTGCCAGAATTAATAAAAACCTGAGAAACCAGGCAGTGTTATATGCATTCAGAGGAAATGTATCTTGATAACAACCAGCTTATTTCAAAAGCTTTAAAGATGTGTATTTTCCTTGACCCTGTTATTCCACATCAAACCATTTAATGTAAGTAAATAAGGGGTCTACAGTATGGATGTTGAATTCATAAGGATGATACAAGATGGGGCCAGTAGATGGTGTAGTGGTTAAGTCTCCGGACTCCCACATGGCCAACCACGGTTGAGTCCTGGATCTAGTGGCTTGAAAATTACACCAGGCACTTGTGAGTATGTGCCCGGGATCCTGGAAGGAGAATAGAGGAAAAAGGATTGTGATGTGGCCATCTCCCCTGGGGGATGATTTATCACTTTCTCTCTCATTGTCTCTTTCTCTCTCTCTCTCTCTCTCTTCTACTCCCAGGTGGCAAGTGCACATGCCCTAAGGCAAAAACTACTAAAAAAAAAAAAAGAGAGAGAGAGAGAGAGAGAATGATGATAGAAGATAAAATGGAAAATAAACTGTAGTCAATTGCTAGTTATATATATAAGTCAATTGCCGTAGACATGTGGCCCAGCAGGTGGCATGGTAGTTAAGGCACCAGATCCCACATGATCAACTTCACAACTCAAACCCCAGATGTGTGTGTGGATGTGTGTGTGTTCAAAGTCCCAAGAAGAGAATGGGGGAGAAGAGATTGTGCTATGGCCATCCTTCCCAGGGGATGATTTTCTATTTCCTCTCTCTCTGGCTCTCTCAGGCAAGTACACATGGCCTGTGGCAAAAAAAAAAAAAAAAAAAACTTAAATAAATAAATAAAGCAGACAAGGCACTAGATAATATTAAGGAATTCAGAATTCAGAATGTTCTTCCCACACATTTAGTCCTGGCTTTTTACCTAATTTCCTCTGCTCAAACATGTCATCTTTCCAATATGGCCTTTTCTAAATACTCCTTTTTAAAAGTTATTTATTTCTTTCTTCTAAAAGACGGGAGAGACACCCTCAATGGAGGCATCATGCCACTATCCACTCTCCCAGCCTCAGCTAGCCAGGATGACAGACTTGCACACACCTGGCATGTTCAGGGAGACCTTGAGGTGCAAGCCCAGGACCTTCTCGTGTGGCATCAATATCGCAGAACTTTGCAAGATCACTGTGCTACTGTGACTGGCCTCTAACTACTCATGACGGGAGAGACACCCTCAATGGA
Source organism: Tupaia belangeri chinensis (assembly GCF_000334495.1). Lineage (NCBI taxonomy): Eukaryota > Metazoa > Chordata > Mammalia > Scandentia > Tupaiidae > Tupaia > Tupaia belangeri. The sequence continues at coordinate 529,156 of NW_006203604.1, read as the reverse complement.
GGCATCATGCCACTATCCACTCTCCCAGCCTCAGCTAGCCAGGATGACAGACTTGCACACACCTGGCATGTTCAGGGAGACCTTGAGGTGCAAGCCCAGGACCTTCTCGTGTGGCATCAATATCGCAGAACTTTGCAAGATCACTGTGCTACTGTGACTGGCCTCTAAATACTCATGAAAAACAAAAACAAAATACAAAAAACAAACAAACAAAAAAAAACAAAAAAAAGAGACAGCCATAACCTCTCCACCTTCTACCCATCTCTTTTCTACTGTGTTTTTCTCTGTAGTAATTCCTAACCTTTTTCTTTTTTGCCTTTTTTTTTTTTGAGGGGTATTTTTGCTATAGGGTGTGTGTGCTCCCCAGAGAGACAGAAAGACAGACAAAAAAGTGAGAAATCACCCACACACACACACCCAGGAGATGGTCATGCTGCAATCCCTTCTCCTCCAATCTCCTCTTGGGATTTTGGGCATGCATGCACATATATACCCCTGGCATGAGTTTAAGCCACTGGGTCCAGGACTCAAACTGCAGTTGACTATGTGGGGTCCAGTGATGTAACCATTACATCATCTTCTGGTCCAGTACTTCACACCTTTGAACACACTATACATACTAACTTATTTTGTCTTAATTGTATATTTTTACTTTGAAAGGTAATCTGCAAGGATTCTTGTCTATTTGCTGACTGCTGTATTTTCAAAGCTTAGAAAAGTAACAGCATGTACTGGATTTTAGTTCCAAGGTTTTTTTAGGGGTAGGCTGTGGAACAGTCAACTTCCATGGTAATTTTCCTGAATGTAGGCAGCCTCACAGTTTGGGACAAAGGGAAGATGAGGAAGGAATGGTGTAAGGAGAGATTACTCACCAATGGCCTGACAAAAAAGATTAAACCCTGTTCTGCCTCCTCAACCTAAACATGCAAGCAATGTCCACATTTGTGAGGGAGAAGAGCATCAGATACCAGAGTAAGCAGATTTTGCTAGCACCTCCTGCCATGTCTCTTTTCAGTCTGTAATTTTTTCATCCATACTCCCTCCTCCCATCTCTCCCAGGTTTGTTATCCATTTTCCAGTCTCATAGGTTTTGTTCAGTGTCAAGAGGCAGTCTTCCCAGTGGTGAGTTTCTCAAATCATATGCACATGTAAATTATGACTCAGGCTCATTTGCATAAAGCCTGGAAAATGCTTGTTAGAGTTCTGTAAACTTGCTCACAATTCTGTCAGTCGTGTAGAGAAATACTCCCCATGGATGGAAAGCCTAATTGATTCAGTCTCTGATGCTTCCCATTTGGTGTGGAAATAAGAGAAGCTCTGAGATGGTTATGGGCAGCTTTGATAGAAGCAGCAGTCCATAGGCTCCAGTTGCTCTTGAATTCCAAGTAAAATAAGAGATTGACTTTCCGAGGATATCTGACAGATCCCTGACTGATTCACCCAGTTCTAGAATGAAATGAATAAAACAACCAAGCCTTAAATGGTGTATCCGCCATTGCACCAGTGAGCTCAGATCAACCATCCAACCACTCATTGCTAATCACCCAAAACAGAGCAGTCATAAAATGACACCACTTGCATGGAGGGGTCATTTTAACTATGGTACACCAGTAGGTTAATGGCATCAATGATACATCCTCCAAACTAAGTTTAACTACTGCGTTTCTAAAATGTTAAAAGGCACAAATGAGGCAAGATGATCAGTTCCATATACACACTACCTGGACAAAAAGGTAATAGGTAATTTTAAAGGTTTAAATAATATCAAGTTGTATTTGCTTATCATCAAAATCTGTCCCAGAGAAACACATCGGGATGTATCTACACTCCACATAAGAGGACTACCAACTGCCAGAAAAGAAGAGAGCAGATAAAAATTTCTCTAAGAATAGTGCTTTACACTGTCTTTGAAGTTTTCAGCTGAAAAAAATCTCAAAATGTTTGACAAATTTATATACCTGTGATTATTTTTGCACTAGATTCCACAAAAAGAAAGAAATGGACATTTATCGAGTGCTTTGCTTATGCCAAACACTGTGATAACTGTTTGACAAAGAAAATGAAATGGTAAAGTGGAAGTTGATGCTGAAACATTATATTAATCAAGGTTCTCCAGAGAAACAGAACCTATGGACTACACATATGCGAGCATGCACACATACATGCATAATTTAGTGTAAGATATAGAACTTAGTCAACATGATTAGGGAGGCTGAGAAGTCCCAAATCTGCCATCTACAAAGTGGTTTAGCTCTGAAAACCAGAAAGTCAGTGGTATAAATCCGAGACAAGGGCAAAAACACTGATATCCCAGCTGAAGCAGTCAGTCAGGCAGAGTGACTTCTCCCTTCCTCTGCTTTGTTCTCCACAGACCCTCACCAGATTAACCAGTGCCCACATGAAAGGGAGCCATCTTCATTACTCTTCAAATGCTAATTCCATCTGGACACCCTCTCACAGACTCACTCAGAAGTAGTGTTTAGTCTGGGCACTCTGTGTCTGGGTCAGGTTGACATAAAATATTAAGCATCACAATAAGGACCCATTACAATTTGTAAAGGAAATATCCTAAATCACACACAAGGGTATTGCCTCAAAAGACGATGTTATCTATGCACAAGATTAAAAGCAAGCTTTGAAAGTATCAAACTCTCCAAAAAACATTTTTTAGAATAATTTTAACTTTATTTCTTCCATGAGAGAGAGAAACAGAGACAACCACTTCCAACAGGGCTTCCATGCCATAATCCACCCCCCCCTCACCAGCCTCTAAGATCATGTGAGCACAGACAACCACTTCCAACAGGGCTTCCATGCCACAATCCACCCCCCCTCAGCCTCTAAGATCATGAGAGCATACCATGCTCATCATGTACAGGAAGAGTCCAGGATATGAACCCAGGACCTTTTCATATGGCCTCAGCATCAGGGATCCTTGCATTACTGCTGCATCACTGTAGCTAACCTATTTTCAAATAACTGTGTCCGAGAAGAAAGCTTAAGAATATCAAAGGGTATATATAAAGGTCCAGCACCCAACAAAGTAATTACAAGGTGTTGCATCTGATTAAAAATGACAATATACTGTAAAAAAGCAGAAAAATACAAAACTAGTCGAGAAGTTACATGGATGCTAACATTAGCTGAAAAGGGGAACCAGCAGTTAGCATAATGGCTATGTCGCTGGACTCCCACGTAGTCGACTGCGGTTCGCATCCCGGACCCAGTGGCTTAAAACTCACGCCGGGTGCGTGTGCGTGCATGCCCAGGATCCCGAGAGGAGAATAGAGGAGAAGGGATTGCAGCGTGACCATCCCCCCTGGGGGGTGATTTCTCACTTTCTGTCTCTATGTCTCTCTCTGTCTGTCTGGCAAGTGCACGCGCCCTATAGCGAAAACCTCTCCAAAAAAAAAAATAATAATAATTAGCTGAAAAGGACTTTAATCCAGTTATTAAAACTGTTTTCTATATATTTAGACAGCTAAGTAGCAACATTGAAAATCTCTTAAAAAAAAAATCCAAGCCAAACTTCTGAAGATGAACAACATAATGTCTGAAATGAAAAAAATCACTGGATAGGAATAACAGCAAAGTATTCCTATTATTGACACTTCAGAAGAAAAATAAAAAGCAGTGAACTTGAAGACAGAGTGATATTAACTATTCAGAATGAAACCCAGAAAAAAAAAATGAGCAGGATATCAGCTCTCTGTGGGACAACTTCAAATGGCTTCGCTATACATATAATGTAAAACTAGGCCACAAGGAAACGTATTGAAGTGATGGATACGCTCATGCACTTGGTTGTAGCGATGGTTTCACAGGGGTGTATGCACGGGTCAACACGTTTCCAATCGAACATTTAAACTATATGCAGCTTACTGTGTGTCAATTATACTTCAATAAAATGAGAAAATGAAAAAATATACTCAGAATATGTTCAACAATAGTCTCTCTGTCTTCCCCCTTCCCTGCCCTAAGGTTTCTCCCTCAGTCATCCTCATCTCTGAGATTGACAGCCCAGTCTGAGCCCTGTGCTGGCTTTCTGCCCAGTCTTTTCCCCTGCAGAGAATCCCCTTCATATTTCCTACCTCCCTTCAGCTACAGCAGCGGGGACCTGGCCAGGGACAAATTGAACATTCCTCAGCTTGCTGCTATTAATATGAAACAGAAATTAATCAAAAAATCTTCACAAAGCTCTTCAAACTGTTCCAAATTACTATAAACATTATAAATAGTTTTTAAAAAGCAAGTCAATCTACTAAATTAGAATTTCTGTGAATGAGCCATTTGGCCAATTGGTTTTCAGGGAATTGTCTTTTGGTGAATTGACATAGAGCTGTCTGACATCAGCATCCTTGCTTTATGGAGGGAAATTGATGGACTGAAAAGAATACTGTTTTTATACAAAGTACAGAAAGATTCTGTGTGTCCCTTCTAGAAGATAGACTTTGCATCGGTCAAAGGAAAAGAGTCTATATTATTTGTGACATTCTCTTGTCTAGAAATTACACTTTCATGATTTTTAAGATTTCTGTGTTTTGGGCCAGGAGGTGGTGTAGTAGTTAAGGCACTGGACTCCCACATGGCCAATGTCAGCTTCAGTCCCAAAACCAGTGGCTTGAAACTCACGCTGAAGGCATGTGCATGCATGCCCAAAATCCCAAGAGGAGAATGAAGGAGAAGGGATTGCAGCTTGACCATCCTCCCTGGGGAGTGATTTCTCACTTTCTCTCTCTCTGTCTCTCTCTGTGTCTCTGGCAAGCGCACATGCCCTATAGCAAAAAATATCTCTTAAAGGAAAAAAAATCTGTGATTAAAGTTGTGGCTAAAAAAAATATGAGGAAGAATTTATTGGGTCGTTGGAAAAGTCATGACACATTTCTGTATACAAAAACACAGAAAAACACTTCATGACTTTTCCAATGACCTAATAAAATTCAGTGGAATGGTACTAGAATTCATGCCTGAGAGAAACGTAAAGATATTAAAATATATTCAGACAGCAACCAGAACTGACAAGAAGATGAAAAAAATGTGAAATTGAAATATGCATTAAAGAAACAAATTAATTAAAAATAGTCAAGTAATCTGAGTGGGGGCTTTTGAAATTCTATTTACCTAAATCAGGTGGTAGACTTTAAATATAGTTACAGAACTATTGAGAAGGTACATTGATCATAGGGATACAAAATGTAAAATCAACCAATCTAAGAATATGAACTTGGAGTCTTGTTGACATAGAAACCATAAATACCCTGCAGGCCATCAGTACCTCTGGTAGCATTGTCTTGCCTGTGGCAGTACAGAGGTTCAAAGTTCCAGTCTGCCTAAACAGTAACTGTAACTTGGTCTCATATATGTAATCCAATCATTGCATATCTCCCAAGACAGTAAAACATCTTATAATATGTTCATGATTATTGTGACAATATTAGAATTATCTTAGATTCCATATTCTTGTCTTGGATCTTTTTTTTTTTTCTTTCAGAGGTTTTGCCTTAGGGCATGTGCACTGGCCAGAGAGAAAGACAGAGACAGTGAGTGAGAAGGAAAGTAAGAATGACCACACTGTAATCCCTTCTCTTCCACGGGATCTTAGGCACGCATACACATATGATTTTCAAGCCACCAAGTCCGGGACCCGAACTGTGGTCAGCCATGTGGGAGTCCAGTGATATAACTACTACACCATCTGCTGGCCTGTCTTGGATCTCTGATCTAAATATGAAACTTCAGTTTAAGATTAAAAAAATAATAATAAAACAAAAAACAACTGTTTCTGATTAGAATGAAATTTCCTTCTTGATCCTAAAAAAGATTAGAATTTAACAGACAATTAGTGAAATAAATCAACATATATATTTTAAATTATGGTTAGGAATAGTATTATACATTTGTTATTAATATTAATAATTGTTATTAATTATATATGTAATATAATTAGATATATTAATATTTGTTATTAATATTAATATGTCTCTAATATTCAAGAGAATATGACATACTAGTCAAACAAAAATCTAATTGTCTAATAAAGGAGTAACACCTTTTATACTTGTTCACATGGCTATGGACAGTTCGAAAAAGGCAACGTGAGTCTTGGTTAACTTTCGAGAGAATGGTAGATAAATTAGCCACTGCTATTGCTTTATTTTCTGCTGGGCGATTTCTGAGTCTCAAAGAGCTAACGGCATCATCAATCTCAGTGAAGAAATAGATTAGGGAAGTATCACACAGTTGTCATTGACAATGGAACAGTCAAACAAACTAGAACTCACAAGCACAAGACATTTCATACCCCTCAATTGGTGTTCAGAAATTACAACACAGCATAATCTAACAGAGAAGTACTGGCTAACCCATAAAGGCCGCGAGTCACTATTGTTGATCAATAGATTTTTGAAGTTCTTCATAATATAAAAAATGTTCAGAGAAGATGAAATAAAACCTAGTACAAATTTAAAAGGCTATTCTAACAATGACAGTAACAAGAAGTCTGAACTTTATAATTTGCAGAAGGCTATACTTAGTAGAATTTAGCAAAAAAAAATAAACAATTGCTTAAAGAAAGTAGTTTGCTGGAAATTGCTACACAGTAATCAACTGAATTGCTTTTCATGTTCAGTATTTCTTTCATGATCAGGGTAGTAGAGGGCCTCCTATCACTCAGCTACAATGACGATTTTAACATTGTGTACCTGCAAAGAAAACAGATACAAATGACAAGGCAGAAGCAAGATTTTTATCTTGCAATTCAGTTATACCGCTGCATTGTGACACTTACAAATCAAAAGAAAAAAATCTCAAGCAAAAGGGAAAGTCTGCAAGGGATTGCAAAAGCACTAGAAACGTATTATAATTAAAAATAATGATTTAAATCTACTTCTGAAAATATTCAAAAAGTGTCTTCAAGCAGTGCATAGGCTTCAGTTTGAGAGCTTGCTTCAACAGGACTATGGCATGTCATACTCATCAGCCAACACTTCAAGTTTAGGAGATAAAGAAAAGATAAGTGAGCCAGACAGTGGTGCAGCAGTAAGGCAAAACTGTTGCTGGACCCACATGGAAAAGTCCTAAGGCCTCTCTGTACTGAACAGGTGCATGCATGTTCACAATTTGGGCTTCCTGAGCCTAGGACTGGATCATAGTCTGGACCCCAGTTGATGTTGGCTCCCCCACAACACCTTCAGATACATAAATAAATACACTTTATCTTTAAACTTACCTTTAGCAAAAAGGTAATTTTTTTATCTTAGTGATCATTAGAGAGGTAGAAAAATCTTTGTAACTAGAGCTTTTTTGCTGCTTTATTAACTTTAGTTAATAATGGTATAGTCCCTCTATAGTGTCAAAAATGAGTAGTATTACCTTGGTAGTAAACTAACAACTAAGATAGAAGTGGATAGTGGATTATTTCTACATTTTAAAGACAAATTTTATATCTAGCCACATTTTTATTATCATTTGGAATGTTTATTTATACTTACTAAAGTTTATTTTAGAGTAATTAAGTGTAGCTTTTACCACAATCACTTGTGCATATGCATAAAAAGGAAAAATGTACACAAAATATGTGAGTGGACTTCAAAAAGTCTGGAAAATTTTTAATTAAAGCTTAAGTTTATTTTGGCTCAAAAGAATGTTGCAATCCATACATGGGGACCAGAAGATGACATAATGGTTATGTCACTGGACTCCCACATAGTCGATGGGGTTTAAATCCTGGACCCAGCAACTTGAAACTCATGCTGGTTACATGTGCAGGTATCTCCAAGATCCTGAAAAGAGAATGGAGGAGAAAGGATTGAGGCATGGCCATCACCCAGTGGGACTGACTTCTCACTGTCTGTATCTCTGAATCTCTTTGTGCCTCTGGTAAATGCACCCTATATCAAAAATCTTTCAAAAAAAAAAAAAGAAAAGAGAGAGAGGAAGAAAAAAGAAGGAAGGAAGGAAGGAAGGAAGGAAGGAAGGAAGGAAGGAAGGGAAGAAAGAAAGAAAGAAAGAAAGAAAGAAAGAAAGAAAGAAAGAAAGAAAGACAGACCCATGTGTGACCTTTTCATAATACACATTTTTTCATAAACTTTTTTATTGTCACCTGTAATTTTCTGATGACAACTCCTCTTAGTCCATATTATTCTAGACAATATTTTATTTTCTGGCCCATCAAAAATAAACATAATGTAGTATTTCCTAAAAGAATGCTTCATGATACTCTTCCATTCAGTCAGCAAGAAGTTTCTGACAAGTTGATGTTTGCTGCCCTAATGCCAGTCCTGCTTGCTACATGAAATGGTTTCACCATCCCTCATCTCATAGCTTTGAATTCTCTATAATCTACTCCAAGGATGTGGGACTTCCCTGCTTGATTTCAATTGCGTGGAGAATGAGAGGCAATCCTTTCACACATAACAAATGTAATTCTTATCTGTTGATGGTTATGAGCCTATGATAGTCTAGTCTAAGTAATAAATAATAATAATAAGACTAACCCTATAACTCAGTTGTTAAGCACTTTACATAAGAAACCAGATCCCCCAGGGTTCAAGTCCTGGCCCTGGTAACTTAAAAACACATTGTGTTTTAGCACATGTGCTCAGCATCCTGACAGGACATAGAATTGGAAGAAAACGATTGCAGTCTGACCAGGACTTATTTGTGGGTGGTGGTGCTGTGGGGGTGGGTTTCTTCTCTCTCTCTCTCTCTCTCTCACACACACACACACACACACACACACACAC
>NW_006203604.1:517411-518298 GCF_000334495.1 Tupaia belangeri chinensis | reverse complement strand
AGGGAAGAAAGAAAGAAAGAAAGAAAGAAAGAAAGAAAGAAAGAAAGAAAGAAAGAAAGAAAGAAAGAAAGAAAAATCCATGTGTGGCTTTTTCATAATACACATTTTTTCATAAACTTTTTTATTGTCACCTGTAATTTTCTGATGACAGCTCCTCTTAGTCCATATTATTCTAGACAATATTTTATTTTCTGGCCCATCAAAAATAAACATAATGTAGCATTTCCTAAAAGAATGCTTCATGATACTCTTCCATTCAGTCAGCAAGAAGTTTCTGACAAGTTGATGTTTGCTGCCCTAATGCCAGTCCTGCTTGCTACATGAAATGGTTTCACCATCCCTCATCTCATAGCTTTGAATTCTCTATAATCTACTCCAAGGATGTGGGACTTCCCTGCTTGATTTCAATTGCGTGGAGAATGAGAGGCAATCCTTTCACACATAACAAATGTAATTCTTATCTGTTGATGGTTATGAGCCTATGATAGTCTAGTCTAAGTAATAAATAATAATAATAAGACTAACCCTATAACTCAGTTGTTAAGCACTTTACATAAGAAACCAGATCCCCCAGGGTTCAAGTCCTGGCCCTGGTAACTTAAAAACACATTGTGTTTTAGCACATGTGCTCAGCATCCTGACAGGACATAGAATTGGAAGAAAACGATTGCAGTCTGACCAGGACTTATTTGTGGGTGGTGGTGCTGTGGGGGTGGGTTTCTTCTCTCTCTCTCTCTCTCTCTCACACACACACACACACACACACGTGCATGGTCTCTCTGGCATTAAAATAATCATCTTTGAAATTTTAAAATTTATTCTTCTCCCAAGTCAATTGTATGCTGACCACATTTGACTTAAGCCTTGGTTTTCTTTTTTCTGTGTTT
>NW_006203604.1:491912-517380 GCF_000334495.1 Tupaia belangeri chinensis | reverse complement strand
TTTTCTTTTTTTTTTTTTTTTTGGAGAGGTTTTTGCTATAGGGCATATGCACTCGCCAGAAAGACAGAGAGAGACAGAGAGACATAAAGTGAGAAATCACCCCCCAGGGGGGTTGGCCACACCAAAATCCCTTCTCCTCCATTCTCCTCTCAGGATCTTGGGCATGCACGCACACGCACCCAGCCTGAGTTTAAGCCACTGGGTCTGGGACTCGAACCACGGTCACCTACATGGGAGTCCAGCAACATAGCCATTATGCCATCTGCTGATCCCAACTAAAACCTTGATTTTAATCACATATTTATTGTAACTCCTGGTCATTTGGCATTCTATCAAAATGTATAGTTAGTGCATCTCTGCCTTTTAAAGACTGACTCATCTGCTGTCTCAGCATTCATTTACACCACTCTCTTGTACTTATTCCAAACAGGTGAGTACCAAGTAGATATCTTTCCTCTCTCCCTCATGCTGTTCATAAGAACCAAGTGAGGCAGCCCTCACCCTCAGCTCTAAGGATAGGTCTGAGGGTCTGGGAGAAAACCTATCCCCTTTGTCATTGATTAAGTCAGAAATTAATACATTACCTAAATCTACATCACCTAAATCTAACTGGTGAGATGTAAGAAAGATTTGCTTAGAGGAAATTGTTTTCCTTCGAAAAAAAATGCTGAAAGAAGCCTTTCTCCCTCTGCAGTTAGATGTGGAAAGAAATTTTTAAAAGTAAACCCAACAGTGTCAGCAGCCACCCCGTTACCATGAGAGAAGCTCAACTTAGGATGAAATTGACATGGTCAACAGCACAGCAGAAGAGCCTGCCCAGAACCATTGACGACAACCATGAGCCACTGGATGGTCCAACTCTGAAATCTGTCCTATCTTTGACCTTCCATTTATGAGCTAATGGATTTATTTAAGTAATAAAGATAATAAGATACTTGTGGCTGAGCACATTCTAATAGATATAAAGCTATTCTTGTTGAGTTGATCGATACTTTAATATGATACTTTGGACTAAGTCTTGTCATTGATTTCTACACAAGAAGAGATGTGGAATTATCAACAAGAAAAATCAAAAATCTATCTGATGCTTTCTCTGATCTTAGCAAGATGAGATCTAATAAGACATCTGGATTGCTGACTTCTGCCATCAATATTTTATCTTGACTCCACCAATTAAATGTTCAGAGTCAATATAGCAAATTAGTCATCAGGATGATAGGGATAGGCTTGGCCTAAACATGCTTTGAATTTGAGAGGTTTACTTTATCTTCACCTCGGTGAACCATTGTTTACATTATCCTGCAAATTGTTGTGACTTTGATTTTGGTAATGTCTACATGTAGCTGAAATTGTTGTATGAGGTGATGCTGACTTATCAACTTTGAAATCCCAAAACATTCTATCTTTTCTTACAGTGCTTTTACTTTCTGATTAAATTTGAAGCCAACATATTTTTATGATTGAAAGACTTTTTGATTAAATTTGAAGCCAACATATTTTTATGACTGAAAGACTTTTTGGGAGACCAGCAGATGGCATAATGGTTACATCGCTGGACTCCTATGTAGTTGACCGCAGTTTGAGCCCCAGACCTGGTGGCTTAAAATTGACATTGGGCATGTGTGCATGTGTGTCCGTTCCTGACCTGGTGGCTTGAAATTCATGCCAGATGTGTGTGTACCCAAAATCCCAAGAGGAGAATAGAGGAGAGGGGATTGTGGCATGACCATCCCCCTGGGGGGTGATTTCTCACTTTCTGTCTCTCTGGCAAGTGCATGCACCCTATAGCAAAAATCTCTCTCTCTCTCTTTCTCTAAAAAAAAAAAAAAAAAAAGAAGAAGAAAGAATTTTTGGTTCCCTAGTTTCCATTTCTGTTTTTTCCTTCTCTAATTCTTTGATGCAACAAACATTTACTGATTTTCTGTTATGTGTCAGATATGCAAAGATGAAGACCCACAATATACCCTCCAGACCTCATGGCCTAGAGGACAGTCAGCCATGCCATGGGAAAAGCACAGTTAGAAAGGAAGTCACACCTACACAGGAGAAAGGGGCAGGTGATCCTTCCTGTTCTCTTGTAAATATGACTCCTTGGACTCTGACTTTAAGAATTTTTTTTTTTGAGGTTTAATTTTACTTAAATACTTCCCATCTTTCCAGAGATGATTACTTCTTCCACATATCAGCTAAACAGAGCTGTTTCTTCTAGACAATTTCAAAAATGATTCCTGAAGAAAATGACCTCAACACTTCATAAAGACTGTGTTCTGCCTGGGCAAAAAAGACTTTTCTTATACTCTTTGATATTCCAGAGGTTGGGAATGGAGATTGGTAAAAGTAGAAAGTAGTCTGAGAATTCTGACAGTGTGAATTCTTAGTATTTCCTGGAGCAGGCGCATAGAAATAAATGTATCTATCTGCTTTGTAGACAGGCCCTTTTCCCTTTTATTTTTTTTTCTTTTTTAAGAGGTTTTTGCCTTAGGGCACATGTGCTCACCAGAGAGAGAGATAGAGACAGTGAGAGAAAAAGTGAGAAATCACCCCCCGGGAGGATGGCCACACCATAATCCCTTCTCCTCCATGCTCCTCCCTGGATCTTGAGCACAACACACAAATACACCCAGTGTGAGTTTTAAGCCACCAGGTCCAGGATTTGAACCATGGTCAGCCATGTGGGCATCCAGCAATGTAACCACTACACCATGTGTTGCCCCCCTCCTTTTTTGAAAATTATAAAATTATGAAAGGCCAGGCCATCCTCTGCCCTGTTTTCAAAGTTCCAACCACTGAGATAAAGGTACAGCATCTCACTTTCTGCTCTATCAAAAGTAAATCAAAGTAGGGAACCAGCAGTTAGCGTAATGGCTATGTCGCTAGACTCCCACGTAGTCGACCGCGGTTCGTGTCCCGGACCTGGTGGCTTAAAACTCACGCCGGGCGCGTGTGCGTGCGTGCCCAAGATCCCGAGAGGAGAATGGAGGAGAAGGGATGGCGGCGTGACCATCCCCCCTGGGGGTGTGATTTCTCGCTTTCTGTCTCTATGTCTCTCTCTGTCTATCTGGCGAGTGCACGCGCCCTACAGTGAAAATCTCTCAAAAAAAAAAAAAAGTAAATCAAAGTAAATTACTCTTCCTATAAGTAAAATCATACTTTTCTGACAATCATAATGGGAAAATGATTAGAAAGGACTACGTTCCCTGTACTGGTAAATGAACTGGCCTCTAGAATCTTTGAGCTCTAACATGAACTCATTCTTACTCTTTGAAAGTGAGTCCTATGCATTGGGATGTTGCTTCACCTGGTATTATGTGTACCTGCCCTTGATTGTATGTATTTCTCCAGTTGCCTGAACCAGGAATGAGCGGTATGAGGGAGACAGTAATGTTGATGTCCACCTCATGTAATGGGATCCGCTTCCTGCTCTGGAATGGCATGAGAGTCTGGGAATTGAGCACGAGCAAGTTTATTGTAGGCAGAAAGGATGATTACGAGCTGATTATTGCTCTAGTAGATACAGATGACCAGATTGATTAGAGGCTCTGTTGGAGAGGATATCATTATTGTTACTGATAGCAAAGCATGAGCCTCCCTGACTGCATAAAAGAGGAGAAGAGAAAAAGAATAAAAAAGAATATGGGTAACGTTAATGAATCCTGCACTATGTGACAAGCACAGTGCTTGTCCTTTTCATGTATTTATTAATCTTTCGGTGATCCAAGGGCTCCAAAATGCCTCCTAGCTAGTGACTGGCATCTAGGAGGGAGTTGACCCAAGACCACATGACACGAAATTTACCTTTAAGTTATCCCTCCTAAGGCACACCTCGCTCTGTGTTTATCCTTTCCCTGAACCTCAGGCAGCCATGTTTATCCAGACCCTGCAAGTGTAAAATTGATGACATAATCTTGTGACGATGTCTATGGGACTATTACAGGAGGATTAGGCTATTATCAACAAATCGAGGACTCGTATTGTTTTATCAGCATGGGAGTGTTTTCAATTAATTTGTAATTAAATAAAGGAAGCAATTTACTGGGTCTTGGAGGAGTCAGGGCTGTGGAAGGTTTATCTCATCAGTCTCAGCTGTGCACCCCTCCTGTACCGGCTCATTGTTCAGATCGCAGCAGGGATACATGATCTGACCTATAGGAGTAATTCAATAAAACATCAATATTTTTCTTCCTTTAACCCATGGTTCTGTGATGACTTGAGAAATCTGCCTGGAATAGCCTCCTCCACCCTGAGCACGTCAAAAGCTACCCCTCCAGCCTTTTCTCTCTCTCAGCTATTCCTGCCAAAGATCCTGACTGTTAGAAATAACCAAACCAGTTTTGTCTAGGGTGGAAGGCAAATGTGCATTATGAGTTCAAACTTTTTTTTAAGAGAGATTGTTACTACAAGGCACATGTGCTCATCAAAGACCTAGAGAGAGACAGAAAGACAGAAAGTGAAAAATCACCCCCCCTAGGGGGGTGAGCCACCCAAAATTGCTTCTCTTCCATTCTCCTCTTGGGATTTTAGGCATGCACCAAACTCACACACCAAGCATGAGTTTCAAGCTGCCAGGTTTAGGACTCAAACCACAGTTGACCTATGGAAGTCCAGTGTCCTAAACACTATGCCATCTGCTGGCTCCTCAAACTTGTTTCAAATGTCTTTGCACCGAGATTTTCTAGCCACTATATTGGCCTCTTTACACCTATATGTAGTCTGGTATGATTCTCTCCCATTCATCTTGCAAAGTAGGCACTGTTATCTCCACTTTATTGGATGAGCACACTTAGGTGTTTGTGGATAAGCCAGGAGCAGTACCTAGTTCTGCATTTTTGGAATCTAAGGTTCTTCCACTTGCACTGGTCAGCCCAGGTTTATGTGGGCTACACAAAGTGAAGATGTGGCTGGTCCTCTCTCACAGTCAGAGGACACTGTGGTCATTTCTTGGTGAATCTTTCTTTTACTCATAGTATCTTGATTATCATCCAGATAACCACAGGCCTTGGCACCACCGGTAGCTCAGTAAATGTATGTTAAATATTGCTAATTGTTTACACAGTAACAACCAAGAAGTACAAACCTCACTGCTTCTTGGGATCCATGATTCTTTTTTTTTTTTTTTTTTGGAGAAGTTTCCGCTATAGGGCACGTGTGCTCGCCAGACAGAGAGACAGAAAGCGAGAAATCACCCCCCAGGGGGAATGGTCACGCCGCAATCCCTTCTCCTCCATTCTCTCGGGATCTTGGGCACGCACGCACACGCGCCCGGCATGAGTTTAAGCCACCGGGTCTGGGATGCGAACTGTGGTCGACTACGTGGGAGTCCAGCGACATAGCCATTACGCTAACTGCTGGTCCCGGATCCATGATTCTTGTAAATGCTTTACACATATTGATTTTAAATCCTCATGAGAATGCTATGAGGTAAACGCCTATCACTATACTTACTTTCCAAGTGAAGAAACATAGGGACAACAGTTAATCAGTTCACCTGAGGTCACACTCTTACTTCTTAAGTTGTAATGGACATTAAAAACATACCTATAGTAGTGGTTTCCAAAGTGAAATATTACTAGAAAGTATAAAATTTATCCCTATATTTACTACTTATCTAAAAGTTAATGTATTTATTGCTTATCTTCAAAATCTCACTAAGAGTTAAGATACTGTTTGTTGTTAGCACCCTTGCTTAATTTGAATGTCTGTGGGAACATTTAATATGCAAGAAGTGGAAGTGATAAGGAAAGAAGGAAATCATGCCAACACACCCACATACACCTGAGAGGTCCCCTCACTACACTGTCAGCTGACTGCAGTTTACCTAGACCTGATTTAGTTGCATACACAGAGCCTAATATTTATATTTATCTCCAACAATTTTCCTAAAGTGGAAAGTTGTCTTTAAAAAGACTCCTACAGGGACCAGCAGAAGCATAATGGTTACATCGCTGGACTTCTATCTAGTCAGCAGTGATTCAAGTACTAGACTGAGAGGCTTAAAACTCACGCCAGACGTGAGTGCATGCTTGCCCAAAATCCTGAGAGGAGAATGGAGAAGGGATTGTGGCATGGCCATCCCCCCTTGGAGGTGATTTCTCACTTTCTGTCTCTCTGTCTCTCTCTATCTCTCCAGCAAACACACATGCTCCATAGCAGGACTCTCTCTTTAAAAATTTGTTTTAAACTAAAATCAGTGTTGATCCTTCTCTCTTTTTGTCCTTATTTACATTTCATCACCGTACATCTTTGCAGCATACAAAAGGAATCTTACAGCATGAATAGTCTGCGTATTAGTCCAAAGATATTATGATATACATCATACTTAACACATAATTTTATACCTTTGTGTCTGTTAAATGTTTTTCTTCTCTGTTTCCCCTGATTCCCTCCTCTTACACTGTCTCTAGTACCCAGTTATTCTCCATGCCTTTATACTTTCCAATATTTCAGTTTCCATCATAGAGTGCAGATATTGAGGATATATTAAGTGGGAACATACAGTGCTTCTTCTCTGTCATAGTCTGATGTATTTCATTCAGCATTAAATCTTCCATATTCCTTTACTTTCTGTCAAATGCCAGAGTCTTGTTTTTTATGGCTGAGTAGTAATCCATAGTGTATATGTGCCACACTTTTTCAAGCCATTCATCTGTTTGTGGACATTTGGGTTGATTCTGTGTCTCAGCAATTTTGAATAATGGTGCAATAAACATGGATGTGCAAGTGTTTTTCCAATCAGATGTATTCCTGTCTTCTGGGTAAGTAAGTACACAGGAGTGGAATTACTGGATCGTATAATAGTTCTATTTGTAGGTTTTTCAGGGACCTCCATATTGTTCCCCACAGTGGCTACATTAATTTACATTCCTACCAACAGTGTAGGAGAACTCCCCTTTCACTGCAGCCTCACCAGAATTTATCATTCTTTTTTAATCTTGGCCATTCTGAGTGGGTTAGGTGGTATCTCACTGTGATTTTTATTTGCATTTTCTTAATAATAAGGGATTTTGAACATTTTTTTCATATGTTTTTTGGTTGTTTGTATGTCTTCCTTGGAGGGTTGCCTATTCAGTTCATTGCCCATCTTTGAATTGGAATGGTAATTTTTATTTATTCATTTATTTGTATGTCACTTGAGTTCCTTGTATATTCTGGTTATCAGTTCCTTATCAGAGGCATAGTTCACAAACATAATCTCCCATTCTGAGGGTTGTCGCTTCACTCTAATTATTGTTTCTTTTGCTGTGCAGAAGCTTTTTAACCTGATGTCATCTTACTTGTCTACTTATTGTGCTTTAGGGGTCTTATCTAAAAAGTCTTTGCCTACTCCAATGTCTTCAAGCATTTCCTCTGTGTCTTTCAGTAATAGTTTTATAGTTTGAGGTTTTATGTTTAGGTCTTTGGTCTGTTTTGAGTCGATTTTTTGTTAATGTAAGAAATAGAGGTCCAGTTTTATTTTTCTATAGGTGAATATCCAGTTTTTCCAGCATCCTTTGCTGTAGTGATTTTCTTTCCCCACTGGAATGATTTTAGCCCTTTGTCAAAAATCAATTGGCTTGGGACCAGCAGTTAGCATAATGGTATGTCGTTGAACTCTCATGTAGTTGACTACAGTTTGAGTCCTGGATCCAGTGGCTTAAACTCACGCTGGGCGTGTGTGTGTATATGCCCAAGATCCTGAGAGGAGAATGGAGAAGAAGGGATTGCATCATGGCCATCCCCCCGGGGGGTGATTTTTCGCTTTCTGTCTCTCTGTCTCTCTCTGTCTTTCTGGCAAGCATACCCGACCTATAGCAAAAACCTCTCAAAAAAAAAAAATCAGTTGGCTACATGTTTTGGGATTTATTTTTGGGTTCTCTACTCTGTTACATTAGTTTACGTGCCAGTTTTTGTGACATACTGTGCTGTTCTGATTATCACAGCTGTGTAACATATTTTGGGGTCAGAGTGTGAGATGCCTCTTATTTTATTCTTTTTGTGCAGGGCCTTTATGATTTCAGACAAATTTTATGATAGTTTTTTTTTTCTATTTCTGTGAAGAATAACTGGTAATTTGATCAGGATTGCATTAAATTTAAAAATTAAGGTAGGTAGAACTGAAATTTTGATTATATATATTCTTCATATCCAGGAACATGGGATATCCTTCCACTTTTTTGTATTTTTCTATTTTCTTTCTTAGTTTTTCCAAGTTTTCCTTCTAGAGGTCTTTGACTTTTTTCATTAGGTTTATTCCTACATATCTTACATTTCTTGTAGCTATTGTAAATGGGATTGCTTTCTTCAATTATATCTCAGCCTGTTCATTATTGATGTATAGAAATGTTATGCATTTTTGTATGTTGATTTTTTATCCTGTATTGTACACTTTACTGTATTCATTTATAACTTCCAGGAGGGTTTTTTTCATTTTCAAAAAATTATTTTGGGTGTTCTATGTATACAATTATGTCATCTGCAAATAGAGATAATTTCACTTCTTATATACCTATTCGTATGCCTTTTCTTTTTTTCTCTTGTCTGATTGCATTCACTAGGACTTCCAGTAGTGTCTGAAAAGGAGTGGAGAAAGTGAGCACCTTTGTCTTATTTCAGTTTTTAGTGAAAAAGTTTTCCGCTTTTCCCCATTCAGTATGATGTTATCTAGGAGTTTTTCAGATATGGCTTTAATTGTGTTGAGAAATGTCCCTTTAATGCCAATTTTGCTGAGCCTTAATCATGAACGGATGTTGTATTTTATAGAGTGTTTTTTCTGTATTGATTGATATGATCATATGGTTTTTATCTTTCCTTCTGTTAATATGATGTATTACATTTATTGTTTTGCATATGTTGAACCACCCCTGTATCTCCATATAAAGTCTACCTGGTATTGGTGTATAATCTTTTTAATGTCTTGTTGGATACAAGTTACTAGTATTTTGTTGGGAATTTTTATACCTATATTCATCAGGGATATTGGTCTGTAATTTTCTTTTTTCTTTTTCTTTTATTCTTTTTCTTTTCTCTTTTTCTTTCTTTTCTTTATTTCTTTTGGTGATGTCCTTCTCTGTTTTATGATTGAGGGTGTTGGAGGCTTCATAGGATGAAATTGGGAGATTCCTTCCTTTTGAATCTTGATAGTTTGAAGAGAATATAGCTTTGGGGTTTTGTGTGTTTGTGATGTTCTTATCTGTTTTCAAAATGAGAATGATGGAGGCTTCATAGAATGAATGTGGGAAGATCCCTTCCTTTTGGACTTTTAGAAATAGTTTAGGTACAGTGGAGCTCTTCTTTAAAGTTTTGGAGAATTCAGAAGTACAGCCATCAGGACCTGGGCTTTTCTTTGTTGGGAGATTATTATTACTGATTTAATCTCATTGCTTGTTATGGGTCTATTCAGGCTTTCTATGTCTTCCTGATTCAATATTGGCAGATTATGTGTGTCCAGAAATTTGTCCATCTCATGCAGGTTTTCTTGTTTGTTCATGTACAATTGTTCATAGTATTTTCTCGTGATCTTTTGTATTTTTGTTACCTCTGTTGTAAAATTGCCTGTTTCATTTCTAATTTGATTTAGCTGGTCCTTTTCTCTGTTCTTCTTAGTCTATCGAATAGTGTGCCAATTTTGTTTATCTTCTCAAAGAACCAGCTTTTGGTTTCATTTATTTTCTGTGTAATTCATTTATTCTCTATTTCATTTATTTCTGGTCGAACCTTGTTATTTTTTCTCTGAGTATTTTGGGAATTGTTGTTGTTTTTCCAGTTTACTGACATGAGTTGTTAGGATGTCTATTTAGCACCTTTCTGTTTTGTTCTTGTGAGCACTAATTGCAGCTATGACTGTTTTTGCTGTATCCCATACATTACGAAAATAGTGCTCATTATCATTTGCTTCAATGACTCTTTTTATTTCAGTCTTAATTTCTCCATTGGTTGTGAGGTCATTCAGGACTAGGCTGTTTAGTTTATATATGCTTGTATATATTTGAGGTTTTATTTCTGCAGTTAATTTCAAGCTTAATCCTACTATGGCCAGAGAAGGTGCTGGATATAGCTTCTATACCTTTGCATTTGTAAAGACTTGGATTCTGCTCTATGATGTGGTCAGTCTTTGAAAATGTTCTATGCGAGGGTGAGATGTACATTTTATGGTTGTTGGGTGGAAAGTTCTATAGATGTCTGTCAAGTTCATTTGATTTATAGTATCATTTGGCTTCTGTATCTCTTTGCTTATTTTTTGTCTAGATCTATCCAGAGAAGGCAGTGGGGTATTGAGATCTCTATCTACTATTGTGTTGCAGTCTGTATTCTGCCCTAGGTCAAGCCATTCTTTCTTTCCCGTATTTGAGTGCTCCAGAGTTGGGTGCATAGATACTTACCAGCGTCATACCGTCTTGGTGAATTAGCCCTTTTAGTAGTATACAGTGCCCTTATTTGTCTCTTCTGACAATTTTTGTCTTGAAATCTATTTTGTCTGATATCAGTGTCATGACTCCAGCCTTTTTTTGATTTCTTGGAATATCTTTTTCCACCCCTTCATTTTTGATCTATGTTTGTCTTTATCCACAAGGTGCATTATGGTGTCTGTCTCCTCCTTTAAGTATAGAAGGACTTCTTCATCTCCTGGAGTTGGTTATCTGTTTTCTCTTGCATTTCATTTAGTTTTGTCATTATGTGTATTCTAAATTCTTTTTCTGACATTTCTGCAAGTGCCATTGTGCTGACTGTGGATGATGGGGCATTGTTCTGTTCCCTTGAGGAAGAGATATTTCCTTCTTTTCTCATATTTCTTGTGTCTCTGTGCTGGTGTTTAGTCACCTGATAGATTATACACTTCTTCCTAAATTTTTGGAGTTTTTCCTGTAGTGTGTGGGGGGGGGGGGAAGAAAAGCTCTACTTTCGAAGTATATTCTTGGTAAAGGGCCTCATCTTATAGGATTGTATGTAACCAGCCTTAGCTGTTGGTTTCTTTCCCAGCCTCTCTGGACCAGATTCACCTGGGGCTGAGCTTGAACAATCCAGCTAAGGGAGGAAGCAGCGCTGCACAGTTCAGCATACTGTGAAATCTCAAAGCACATCTACACAGGCAGAAGTCCATAGCCACCAGTCTAAAAGGCACAGTCCTTCTGCTCTCCCTTTCTCTCTTACTGCCACAGGCTGCTGCACCATAAGGACATATCATGTTGATACTTTTCATCCCAGAGCAAGCAGCCATGTTACCAAGCACATCTAATCGTATCTGATAACCTATCACTATTTTTTGCACATGTACAAGAAGATTCAGAAGTAAACATAACAGTATTAATTTATAGAAAGAATCATTTGATTCAAATGAAAGTTCATCTTTCACAGAGTCCTATATAGTTGCATCTAGTAAAAAATGTATTAAATCATAAGGACAGTCTTTCTAAAATAGCAAACCTGTCAAGTACATACTGGTGCTTATTCAGCAGATTTGTGTTTTCTGGTTTTCAGGGCTTGCCACCCACCATGGTAGACCAGTAAATATTTACAAACTATTATACAAACTCCAGGGTCATCATTTTTCTTGAGATATACGCTTACTCTAATATTTTACTAAACTTGCCTTTTCATTTTTTGACTTGCTACTGCTGAAAGAGTTTATAATAAAATAAAAATATATTGCCCAATAAGTGAATAAATAGTTGTAAACTTATGCCATACAGTAAGTGACAAAACCACTATACCAAACAGGTCAGACTGTTCTCTCAATATGCTACCAAAAAGCTACTAAGCTACATTTTAATGAACATATTTCAGGTACACCTAACCAATTACTCCTCATGTTTCTACTGACTCTAGATAGCACTCTTTCATTGTCTAGTGGTTTAGAGTGTCTAGTAAGTCCTGGCACCATCCATAGCATGACTGAGTAGAATACCAAGTAGCTAGCAAGAGGAGTGACAATATATACTTCTCCATCTACCCCAAGAACAAAGATGATCCCATTTACATGAATGGCTGGGACCCATCCATGTTTAAGGACACAGTTATTGATAAACAAGCACCTTGCACACTATACTAGAAATGAAGGTGCTAGTTACATTGCACTAAGAAGAGTCAGAAAAAGAGAGACAGATTATCATGGTGGTCTTCAAATTTTACCATGTGTTAAAGTATTAACGATGCTTCTCATATACTACTGAATGAGACCAACCATGGCAGAATCTAGGAATGAAGAGTAGAACTCTACCAAATCTATCCCAACTTACTTTACTAAAATAATATTGGGTCATCAGAAAAGTCATGATGTATTTTTCTATGTTTTTCTATGAAAAAAATGCATTGTGACTTTTCTAATGACCCAATAATATGTCAAGGAAAATATAGAATAAATACTAATCCAGACAGGATGCCAAAAGAAGTGTCAACTGAGATTGTCTCAGGCAAACCAGGATGTATAATCACACTCCCTTTAGGATTCCTCCCATCCTAAGTAACTCTAGTCCAATAATAACACAAAGTCAAACAATAGCTCTCCTTGCTTTAATTCCAAGAACAGATGTCTAGAGTTGCTGAATCCTCAAATGGACAGAGTCCTCCTCATTGGTCATCAACTTCCATCTGTTCTTTCCATATTTTTTAAGCACCTAAGCAAAAAACAGTGGGTTAAGTCTGTATCCTCATAGAACTCACAAAACAGGAGAATCAAGAATGAAAGCCAACAATTAGCATATAGCTAACTCTTCTGCCCTGTCATGAGTCTTTGCACCATTTTTTTTAAATTTACTTTTTATCTTTTGAGAGAGAGATATTTTTTACTATAGGACATATGCACCTACCAGGAGGTATACAGAAAGCAAGTAATCACCCCCTAGTTGGGATGGCCATACCACAATTCCTTCTTCTCTACTCTCCTCTCAGGATTCTAGGCATGCAGGTATATGCACCCAGTGTGACTGTGAAGCCACCAGGTCTGGGACTTGAACTGCAGTTGACCATGTGAAAGTCCAGTGACATAACCATTATGCCATCTGCTGGTCCCAATCAGCATCATTTATTTATTTATTTATTTTAGAGAGGTTTGTGCTATAGGATTCATGTGTTCACCAGAAAGACAGAGAGAGAGAAAGTGAGAAATAATCTCCAAGGAAGATGGCCACACCACAACCCCTTCTCCTCCATACTCTTCTTGAGATCTTGGTCACACATGCACATGCGCCCAACGTGAGTTTAAGTCACCGGGTCCAGGACTTGAACTGTGGTCGACTAGATGGGAGTCCAGTGACATAGCATTACACCAACTGCTGGTCCCCAGCATCATTTTTTAATATATTGTCCTCTGTACATGCACTTAGCAGTCTTCATCTCATTATCTCTTATGTCTGCAAGACCCAAGATAGTACACAGTAGGTAGCGGTTGTTCAATAATATTAATATAAGAAAGAAATAAATGAATTACTAAAATAGAGATAAACCCAGGTAACTTGAGAAGGCTGAGGATAGGCATCTAACTGAAACAGGAGGTCACAAATGTAACGGGTGAATTAAACTCAAAGAGCAAGTTGTGAAGAGCAAGAAAGGCTTTCCAGGCATTAGGTAGTAATGTGTGTAAATACCTGCAATTGACAAACAGTGAACGCTTAGGGAACAGGAAGTTTTTCTGCTTGATTGGAGGATAGGCTAGAGGCATGACAAAAAATGAGGCCGTGGGCAGGGACAGATGAAGTTTAGGAATCTAGATTAGCTTAGGAGAAATTAGAGTTGATTTGAGATACCACTCAGAGAATTAAACTGCATTTCTGAACATGTGAAGCTCCAATTACACCCAAGACTTCCTGGTATACAGAAAAGAGATCCAATCAAAAGAATCAACTTGGTTATGAACTCTTGGAAAGGAAAGGAATCAGGCCAACCCCAATTCAATGATAAGAGACCTTTTCTAGAAAGACTCAAAGCCACATCTTTCTCAGTTCTGCCTATTACATTCAGGTCAGTGATGGTGGAAGGCCAGCTTTCAAGTGCTTAGCCTTTGGCCATACAGAAGTGAAGAGCTGAAGTAATTATGTCTAATTAAATAAAAATGTAATAAACTGGGCCAGCCAGTGGTATGGTGGTTGAGGTGTCTGGAACTCACATGGCTGATTGCTTGGTTCAAGTCTCAAATACAGCAGCTAGGTAAGTGTGCCCAGTGGGAATGTGTGATATGCCCAAAATCCCGAAAGGAGAAATGGAAGAGACTACAGCATGACCATTCCCCATGGGAGGTGCTTTCTCACTTTTTCTCACTTTCCTTCTCTCTCTCTCTCTCTCTCTCTCTCTCTGGCAGGTTTCATGCCCTCTAACAATTTTTTTAAAAAGATAATAAAGCTGGTATCAATCATTTAGATTTCCTTTTCCAGCATCATTCTTGCATAATTGCCTTGACTTTCCAGTTACTATCCATCCCTACTATGAAAGGAATTTTGGCAATTTGAGAGTTACTAGCTTCACTAGTGCGTACAAGCGATGGGAATTGCTTGCGAGTTTGTTAGAAAGTGTTCATGGGGCGTGTACATAAAGGTAGGAGGGGTGGGGAGAGCATAAAGCAGGACTGAAAATATCTGCCCTTTAACAGTACCTCTGTCTAAACTACACTGAATTATCGCCAGCATTTTTCCCTAGTGTTATCTCTTAGAATGCTATGGCAGTTTTCTTACAGAATTTCCCCTGCCATGTCTGTTGCAATGGGTTCATTCTCATAGAGCACAATCCCATTACTAGCCACATTTGAGCCCCATCTCCCACCAACTCTTACCTTTGTCCAACTTTTCCCCAGCCAGACTGACCTAATTATCCTTCTCCAAACATACCCTGCACTTGAATGCTTAGATATCCGAGGGCTTATTCCTCCCTCTGCCTGCTGTATCCACATTTCGCTCAGTTCAGGGACTAGATGGTGGCACAACAGTTAACAGGCCACACTGTATCTGAAGGCCTCCCTGAGTACACTGGGCAGGTGCCATGATCCAGGGCATGCTTCAAGCTGTGGGTGCATTATAGCATCAAGACCCTGATGGGAGTGTTCTCTCTCTCATTCGCTCACTCTCTCATTCATGGAAGAAATAAGCTTTTAAAAAAAAAAATCAGTTCAAACTCTGAAAGTTTCTCCGATATTTTAGCCAAATAGAACCCTCCCCTATTCTCAACTCCCTAATAGCTTATCTACATTTATTTCAGTCCTTAACACTTTCTCCTTATATTTCACCTTATCTACCAGGTAGGTTTACCTTTCCTCAAAGTCTGTGGCTCACCTGAGTTGGCATTCCTTAAACCTTCCTATCACAATGCCTGACTCACCAGGGGCAGTCAATGAATGAATAAATGAGCCCAAGGTATCTAGAGACTTCGCCCCCTACCAAAGAAGTGTTTAAAGCTGATGGCCTTTTTAAAAAGAGATAGTTGAAAGAACCAGCAGTTAGCGTAATGGCTATGTCGCTGGACTCCCACGTAGTCAACCGTGGTTCACGTCCTGGACCCAGTGGCTTGAAACTCACGCCAGGCGTGTGTGCGTGAGTGCCCAAGATCCCGAGAGGAGAATGGAGGAGAAGGGATGGCGGCGTGACCATCCCCCCTGGGGGGTGATTTCTTGCTTTCTGTCTCTATGTCGCTCTCTGTCTTTCTGGCGAGCGCACGCGCCCTATAGCAAAAAACCCCACCAAAAAAAAAAAAAAAAAAAAAAAGAGAGTTGAGCTACAGTGCCTCTCTCTCCCCAGCTGCTGGCTTATGTGGTACTAAAGTCCCCAGCTGGGGACAGCTGTGCCAGTTGGAGACTGGCTGAGCATCTAGCTACCTCTGCAGAATGAAAACACCCGGGCAGGGTGGGGCTTGTCTTACTGATTACTAATTTTGCTTTAAGTAGTGGTAGCCCTGGGAAGTCGATCCACATTTCTCAGGCTTCTGGGTGGGCTTCTGGGCATTAGTACCACTTGTTAGCTACAGTCTGCCCAAATGCGTTAGTCATTTTCCTTTGTTCCCTCTGTACGGGAAGTCTTGTGTCTCTGGGCCCTTGAATTTTCTGGATTCTCCGCAGATAGCTGGTATCATGACGAACACAGTGGGAGCACCTGTTACAGCAAAGGTTTGTTGCTTATTAAACTCTGCTCAATTCTAAAGGATCTTAGAGAGAATAAAAAAGGCATATAGTAAATTGTTCTTTTAAAATGAGTAAACTAATTGAAAAGAAAAACAGGTGTAGAAGACTAAGTTAATGACAGACAGAAAATGATTGATGTAAAACATGAAAGCCATAAGATCCTATATATTTGCTGCAAGTGGATTGCAAATCCAAATCTATGCTTCTGAAACCAGAAAAAAAATAAAACATGGAAAAAATAAACTATTTCAGAAATTACGGCTTCTAAGATAAGGATCTGCCTCCCAGTCCCCTAAAAAAATTGTTGCTGTTCATTTTATGGAGAAATCTGTTCAATGAAGACAACACTGCACCTAATAATACTGAAGCTCAAGATAAGAGCATGAGAAACACAACAGCTGTGTCTCTGGACCAGGTATAAATCTGATAATGGGCAGAATATCTATGTGATAAAGAACTACTGCAGTAACCAGTGGTTTCTTCCTGCCTCTTACAACTTCAGCCCAACCAACATTTCTAGAGCTGCTACTCAGTGTCAGCCAAGAGTATAGGTTTCCAGAAGCCAGAGAACAGCAGAATATGCTGAAACCATCTGTATTTCTTCTCCCTTAGTTGGAATGGGCTTGTGCTAATCCACTCACACTCTCTCACTCTGACTCCTGAGCCCTAATGGATCTTGTGGCATGAAACAAGGCAGTGTGGTCCAGAGGACAGTACAAAGATAACTGGCCCCTATGCTGATAGACAGAATTTATTTCTTACAGTCATAGAGGCTGGGAAGTCCAAGATCAAGGCTTCAACTGATTTGTTACCTGGTAAGGGTCTACTTCTGATAGATGGCTATCTTTCCATTATAACCTCAGAGGGCAGAAATGGGTATGGAACTCTCTGGGGTTTCTTCTGTAAGAGTAATTAATTCCATTTGTGACAGCTCTACCTTCTATGACCCAAAGCTCCAGCTCCTAACATAATCACCTGCGTGGTAAGGACTTCAGTGTATGAATTTGAGGGAGATATAGATATTCAGCCCATCATAGCATTATTTAATAGTAGCGCTAGAAGCTACTGCTTAGTACATATACAATGTGATAGCCACAGTTGCAAATAGTCTACCTATGTGTCAGGGGAAAAAAACTTACAACAATCCCCCACCCCTACTCTCATCCCTCTCCTCTAAGACTAGAAGAGAAGAGTCCTTTGCTTGCTGAGTGGTGCCTTGGGTATGAACCTGCCAGTTAGGAGCTGAGAGGCTGCAAGCATGTCCTGCATAAGACAAAGGATGGAGAAAAACCCTGGGATGGTTTGGGGGTAGAACTGGACCCTCTGCCAAGAATAGGATCCAGGGAGGAAAGAAAGACCTTAAAGTGGGGCCTGAGGAGAACTGGAGAGAGAATGAAAAGGGTGAGGGCCCAGAGGAGACTCTTAGAAATTTAGCAGAGATACTGAAACAAGATTTTATGAAGCTTGGTCCATCATATGGCATGTGATGGAGATGATCTCCCCTCACCTCCCCATCAAGTCTATCAATTATTACCTATTAGATCTGTTTGGGATGCAATGATGGGCTGGGTTTTGCTGAGAAGCTGCATGGTCACCTCCAGGTTGCACCTCCACCCACTCGTTCAAGTTAACAGCCACTCCATGGAGGTGGCCAACTCTGCCCACGCAGGACTGGCCTGCTCCCTCCACACTCTCTCCCACTGAACCCCTTGTGGCGTTTACAGAGTCTGTGTGGTAATTTTATTTATTGCCTCAGTGTTTTCCAGGTTGAGAATCTGGAATTAGAGTGACCTTTAGCCCACAGCAGCTGCTGATTTATCACAGGATCTGTTAGACTCTCCTCCAGATGTTGATGTTCCTGACATGAAGCCGTTTAATTTGAAATTGGCTCAGCTGGAAAATTGGGTTAAGGGTTTTTATAGTTACAGT
Source organism: Tupaia belangeri chinensis (assembly GCF_000334495.1). Taxonomy (NCBI): domain Eukaryota; kingdom Metazoa; phylum Chordata; class Mammalia; order Scandentia; family Tupaiidae; genus Tupaia; species Tupaia belangeri. The sequence goes on along the minus strand of NW_006203604.1, from coordinate 499,379 downwards.
CCAAGGCAAAAATTTTACCCTTTTTTATAAACCCAAGGTGCTAGTGGTACAAACCACAATTCAAAGCAATTTCAATTCTGAACTGGGCAGTGTTATGCTGTATCTGGAGGAAGGCTAAAAGGTGGGAGGCAAATGCAGTTCTTACCGGGGGACTCACCAGTGGGGCCTCAAGAATGGCTGCCAGAACCTGTAAAGAGACTACAGATGTGTGGGAGCCTCCGTGTAGCCCAGGTGAGAAGAGGGGGCACTCCCCCAGTACAAGGAGGGAACATATAAATTTGCTCCTCGACGCTACCCTGAGCTCTGGAATCACTGCTGCTGATTAACTGCCTGGCAGGTCAAACTTTCCATCATTAGGTGGTCCAGGGTACCTGTCAGAGTCCCAAGCCTATTTAGTGCTGTGTAAAAGTTTCAAGTCCTCACCTTGTCCTGGAGCCCGGCCAGAAGGTGGGTGGTAGTGGCTGCTGTGGTGAGCAGTTAGCTATGCTGGAAGGCGACGTTACCCAAGTTTCAGTTCATTATCAGAATACCTGGCATCTGGGGTAGGATGAACTCGATGATGAAGAGACTGGGATGGAAGCCATTTCAATCTGACCCGTGAGGCTCTCCTTCCCACCTTGATGTGGGCTGTCAGACTTTAGGCAAAGTCAGGGAGGGAAGCCGCATTGTATTTAATGCTTTAAGAAAAATATAAGCATAATGGGGAAGATCTCATGAAAAGAGGGACAAAGGTGACTAGAGAGAAGTGTTGACTGAAATTTTAGAAGTGGATGATATGGAATAAAGGATGGAACAAATTATTTCATATTCAACACTTTTTCCAATGTAAAAAGATAACCTGGCTTGGTCTCTGTGGCCTAGGGCACATAGTCAGTGTTCACTGAATGGAAGCCCCATAGTAGATTCCTAGATCAATTATAGAAAGAAAGAAAACAAAGTCATGCTCCATCTCTAAAACTTCTAGAACTGAATGGCTACCCACTAACACATGTGGCAGATGGGGAGCAGGCTTCAGCAGTGCATGCGTGTTTTCCCTAAAGGACCTTTAAGGTTTCTCAAATACATTATCCTAGATGTGAGTCTACTCCTAAAATGATTTTTACATTTTAAGTGAAACTAAGCCTTATTCTGGTCATTTGACAAATTATATAATAAAATTCTTTTCACTGGAATATTGAGAAAATGTGAAAGATATCATGTATTCAGTGTATCAAATCTTGCAGAATGACGATTAGTGTCTAAATGCAAAATACATGTTTTTCATTTAATTACATTAGGGGACATGTTAGGGAAATTATGAAAGAATTGACTAGCATAGATGTTCTGAAATATTTACCACAATTCTACAGCCAAGGAAGATTCAAGTTCCTGATTCTTTCCTCCTTGACTGTTCACATCTGGATTTATTTGTGCTGGGATAAATGCCCATTTCCTGACCCACAATTCTTCATGGTAACAATGAGGCACCCACCCAGTACAAGGGTTTTTACCTCAACTTTAATCAAACCAGTGAGTCAGAGGCTCATTTCATACAGCAGTTGAGTATACCAGAAACTACCATTCTTACAGACTGTGCACAACTGGCCTGTTAAAATTATTTTTTTTAATTAATGCAATATGATGAAAACATTGACCATAGGGGGAATCAGTTATCCAGAAGTATTATCCATACTTGCCAAACATCTGGATTTGGTGGAGAAACATCTGAGTGGTTCCCTGAATTTTTCTTTTTCATTTGAATGTTTTGGTGTCAAGTAGACCCAGCCTCAGTCAAAGTTGGAGGAAAAACTTGGCAGGAAAAAAAAAAAAAAAAAAAAAAAAAAAAAAAAAAAAAAAAAAAAAAAAAAAAAAAAAAAAAAAAAAAAAAAAAAAAAAAAAAACAGAATGACTTAATGCTAGCATAACCATATTAAAAGAATAAACATTTTTTTGTTTGTGATTGTCATGACGCAGGAGACACTGCAGGAAAGAAAGCCATTTTTCTAGTCAGTGAATAATGACCAGGCAACAGAAAATAATGAACTCTTAAAGTTATTTCAAAATTCAGGCAAATGATTGGTAAACTAGGAAGCCATAAAAATTGTCCAAAGTGAAATAATGCACTGTAAGTCATTTCAGTGGGCATTTGAAACTCCTGAATGCACAAAGATTAACAGAAAGAAATTCCTGCAATCCTGAGCATGAAAACATGTTTGAAAGAAACTACTGATGATTGGCTTGAAGGCTACTGAGGAATGGAGAAGAATCTCAGGAATTGGGCTACAAATAAATACTACTACCAAGGTGGGAAAGGAGGAAAAGGAATTTTAGCATTATTCTTAGAACATGACTCTTTAACTATTGAGTCTGGGTAAGCCCCACACCTTTGTAGGCCTGCTAGAAGCTTAGAAAAAGGGAGAGGGTGGCAGCAAGTGCACTATGAATACATCTCAGGGGAGATGGAGACTCCGAGGGTGGGAGAATTAGAGAGTTAAACTGGCATATGATTCGGCAGATTTACCAGAGCAAGAAAATTCATAACATGATTCCTCTGTCATTCCCTCTCCTTTCATTGTCTTTCCTATACTACCTCCAGGATAGCACGACCCTTTATGTATCTTCCCTACTCCTGTTCTAAGAGGTGAGTCTGAGGTGCCGTTTTCTCCTATCCCTGCCCTGCCATGTGCACACTCAACTTCTGTGGGCCTATTTGTTCATATTTAAAATGGGGATGTGGAATAGTACTTCAGTGATAGCACCCAACCACAACCGGTTAAAATATATAAGGACAAAGAAGTTATTAGATGAAGAAACAACATTTGGAGTGTTTAAATGCATTTCCAAAGTGAGATTTCTGACTGAAAGGCATGGGTACCGTCGTTAAGACAAGGCATTAGGCTGTGAGGTAAAAGGCAAATTAGACATGGAAAAAGTATAGATCCAGTATCCCTTAAAATATTAATGGGACGTGATGGTTAAGGTGGCTGGATGCCACATAGCTGAAATATTTACCACAATTCTACAGCTAAGAAAGATTCAAGTTCTTGCACTGTTTGAATCTCAGACCTGGCATCTTGAAAAACAGGCTGGGTGCATATACCCAAAGTCTCAAAGGGAGAAATGGAGGAGGAGGAATTGTGGCGTGACTATCTCCTATGGGAGGACACTTCCTCACTTTCTCTTGCTCGCTCTCTCTCTAATGAGTGCATGCACCCTCTAGCAAATTAAAAGATATATTAAAAGACACACACCCCTCTCTCTCTCTCTCCCTCTCTCTCCCTCTCTCTCTCTCTCTCTCTGTGTATATATATATATACACGCACACACTCATGTATACACACACACACATACATGCAGATGGTACCAAGCTAGAAGCTGACCCCAGTGTGGACAGACAGTGAACACATGAATGATATTAGGATATTACAGGAATATGGGTGGAAAAGAGTGAAATGGTATCCAACTTGGAAAAAATGCAAAATAATGCATTTGGGAGCAAGTAACCAGAAACACATGAGTTTGCAATGTTTTGTGACAACAGAATTAGCTGGAGACAGAATCTTCATGCCAGTGAGTAGAAGATGGACGATCTCTGTGCCCCTAAGGGAGGCCACATTTGGAATTCTGAGTTCAAATCTCCCTCTTTGATAGTGAGGAATAAGAGATAAAAATGAAAAAGAAGTCAAGGGTGCAGGACCAATTATTAGGGAATTAAATGTGGTTATTTTGAGATAAAAACTTTAAATATTCACAGAATGGACAGATACCTGGCTGTGATAAGAACATAGGACTTTGTAGATTCTAGTTTGGGGGATCCACTCTTCTGGGAATCAGGGAATATAAAAAAGAACACCTTAGAAACCTACTCTATCCCAAATCACCATTTTACAAATAAAACCAAGATATACAGTTCAGAAAAGATATAGTGATTTCCTTATCAGTAGATGCAAATATGAAATCTCAAGACCTCTTGGTTAGTAAGTACCCCTAGTACCCCTAGCCCAGTAATCTCTGAATGTAATGTCATTTTTGATGGGTTTTTCTCTTTAAATGTAAATTCATCCTGTCTTTGTCCTGGCTCTTTTTCCCCAGGTCCCTCTCCCTGGTCCTCCATTCTCTAGGGATTATATTCCCTCCAGCCCAAATCTCCACTGGGAAGGAAAGAAAACCACCTCTTTACTTTTTACTTTTATCAGAATTAGTTTTCTCTTCTCTCTCTTCTCTTGGACCTTTTCTTTTAAAACTTCTTTCTTTTAAAATTTAAAGCAATAATCCCCCTATATTGAGATTCTGGTCATGTTTTTATGCCACCACAGCTAAGAGTATGGACTGTGTCCTCAGCATCTACATGTCTTTGTTTATCACAAGGCTTGTCATAAACAAATGTCTTTCCTATGAACATTAAATGAATAAACTGAGGGTTCAAGAGTTAACATAGCAGTTACGTCGCTGAATTCCCACGTGACCAACCACAGTTCAAGTTCCAGACTCAGTGGCTTGAGAATCACATCAGGCATGTGTGCATGTGTGCCCAAGATCCCAGGAGGTGAATGGAGGAGAAGGTAAGGCCATCCCCGCTGGGGGCTGATTTCTCATTCAACCACTCACTATCTCTGTCTCTCTCTCTCTTAGGGTGTATGCGCCCTAAGGCAAAAATCTCTAAAAAAAATTTTTTTTAAAGAATAAAATCATCTGTTTCCTCCTCATCTACTTACTTTGTCTGTTTCAAGACAGATTCGAGGAAACGATGTACAAATATGGTGTCTCCACACTGACAGTGGTGGGGTTAAAATGAGAAACCACCCACTGCCTTCAGACATTTAACACTGTATTGGAACAGGAATCCTTTCCAACAAAATGTATTCACACAACCCCCACCACCAACAACACAACTGACTGGTCAAGTCTATCAATCAGGTTTTTTTTTCTCAAATTTTATATAATAACTGTATTCTACAATATATTTCACTACTAAAGAATGATTCCATGGTAAAATAAATGGAAAACATTTGGTTAAACAGAAATAACTTTTTAAAAAAAGTTTATTTATGTTACTCATGATAGAGATTGTGCGTGGATGCTCAAGAGAGAGAGAGAAATGTGCCCTTAAAAGGGTCTATGTCATGTCATGATTCCCTCCCCTCAGCCTTCTAACTTCTCAGGATCTTGGGCATGCATGTACACCTGATGTGCTTCAGGTGGATAGGGCTGGAGACTCAAACCTGTGTTCATCTTTGTGATTTCCAGCATTATTGTTCAGTATGCTACTAACTGCACCAACTAGGCTGGGGTAACTTCCTTTCTTTTACTGTCTTGTATGACATGAATCTCAAAGATGGGGATGACCAAATTTGATCTCAGAACCCCTTTTTTACCTGTCACTCTGTCATCCTCAGGGAGTCATGTCTCATGGAAAACACTGAAAGATGCTGAACTTTATGGCCATTGTGTCTGTGCCACACCTTCTTGTAGAATTTAAAAAGTCATGCATACTATGTGTCAGGCTTATAATATTTTACATGCATTAGTTCATTTAATTCTTGTTTAATAGGCACAATTATTTTCCCCACTTTACAGATGATAAAACTGAGGTGTAGGGAGGTGAAGAAATTTATATACAACTAATAAGTGCAAGAAGCAAAATTCAATACCAATATTTCTCACTCTGATACCTAGTGTATCAAGCTAACGCCTCACTCTCTATAACCGTCATCCCAAATTGACCTGTGTGTACTACAGAATAAATCTAAGCCCATTGGCATGCAAACCTTCTAAACTTTTGAAAACAACTAGCATTCTCTTTATGAGGTCTTTCTTCTCTGAATCTTCAACCTTTCTTTAAATGACAAAGCCTGAAATTCTTTTGCCTGAAGTTCCTCTTCTTAATGATTAGCCATGGAATCATTGAACAAATAGTATGTCCTCATTAAGTGTAGTTCTCAGCAGTTTTTCACCTAGCCTAATGTGGTTCAACTGACACCAAGAACAACAAACTATCCTCTCGAAACACATTAGCATTGGGGGATTTTATTTGTGTGTTTGTCAATTTGTGATATCCATTTTGTACTGTTGATTCATGGTTAGTTAAATTCATGCTTTACTGAGCTTGAGAAATATTTCATGAGATTCTTTAAAAAGTGACAAAACCAATGAATAAGCAAAGACTGCCCTCAGCTGAATGTCTTCATGTAGGAAAATCTGAAAGTGTCATGTAGGTCTCACACAGGACATTTTTAGCCTCCTGTTTTTAGTGATGACCTCCATTGACCAATGGAAGAGATACCCAGCCTTTCAGGAGGGAGTTATGAGGAAGCTCAAGCCATGGCTTAGGAAGTATGCCTTAATAAGGGGAACTTCTAATGATATCTATTGGGTGGGATGCAGTGAGGGAGAGGAGATAAGAGAAAGGAATAAATATTTTTTTCATTATAACTGGAATTATACAGACACAGAGAGAGATGGGTTCAGTCTAATGGACACTTGCAAATATAATGCTGTCTCTTTCCTACTATAACCACTTAAGTTCAGAAGAGCAGGTTGTGAGTGGTCTGTCACTTAGATAGAGTAGTCAAGCCTGAATGGGAATTTCCTCATTTGACAGATGGGGATTGAGTGTCTGTTGGCTAACATTTTTCCTCTAATTACTAATTATACCAGAGAAAGGGGCTTTATGGCCAGAGTCCGGGAAATGTGAAATTTGATCAGTAGAGATTTGCAGTAAAGATGGAAGATTGATGTGTGACGTCAAACAGCTGGCAAGAAGGTCCATCGGGCCAGGAGGCCAGCAGCTGTTCACAGCAGATTTGAGAGGGTGGGGGAAGGACCCAGGAAGGGGGATCAGAAAAGGATCTGGGAGAGGAGAGATAAGGAGAACCATGTTAACAATTTTGCTTCCCCCTCCTCCCCTCTGTCATTTCAAATAAGAACACAGTAATCCTCTGAGTTTGAAGCTATCGCCAACAGGTGGCCAGGCCTATTCCTGCACAGGAGGCAGCTGCTGAGACTGAGGAAGGGTGCCAGGAAAAGGGCGCTTCAGGTGGGAATCTGCACAGAGCAATTAACCTTCACCCTGGAACATGCCCCGCTCTACTCCCACCCCTCACAAAAGAGACAAGGACCTGAGGGTCATATAGGCAAAACATTCCCTAAGGTCTTGATGCTAAAAGAGCCACCTGAGGATCAGCTGCAGTGGAATTCTCTAACTTTTTGGTTAACAATGCAGATTCCTGGACCCCACCCAGACTTCCAGAGTCAGAATCTCTGTAGGTGGGGTAGTCAGATCACCTCCCCAGTCACTTTCCCTTGCATCATTACATTTATTTTCTTCTTCACAACTAAGCCATTACCTGAAATGACATTCATTTATTCTTTCTGTCTTTCCTATGCAAGTGTATGTGCCAAAGGAGCAGGAACCACCTGCTCAGACCAGAACCTAGCACATAGGTGAGAATAAATATTTGTGGAATGAATGGGTAGATGAATTGAAGG
>NW_006203604.1:470803-491396 GCF_000334495.1 Tupaia belangeri chinensis | reverse complement strand
AGAAGAAGACGGGAAGTTCAGAAGGTCCTCCCTAGTGAGGAACTAAGTTGAGCTGAGCCCAGTCCCTACGGCCCGGAGATCCGCAGACAGTGTGAATGAGGGCGGCAGCCAAGAGAAAAGGAGGAGCTTTCTCCATCAAGTGTTAAATATTTCATACAAGCAATGAGCGCTCATGCACCCACATACAATAGACACCCACAGAGAAACTGTGGCCACGCCCAAACGTATAGACTCACCAGCTTCTAGGCACTGTGCATTAACCACCCTTCTCACCTTTAGTTCAGAAAATCCTTTAATGTGCACCTGTTGTTGTTATTCAGTTGTCGCTAAGACATCAATATGAGGCCAGCATTGGTACCCCTAATGTTAGAGCTATAGTAATTAAGGCCCTAAAGGTAATGACAACTTTGCTATACATCACAAAAACAGAAAGGAAAGGGGGGAAGGCTACAACCTGGCTTTTCTTCCTCATAAACCAACTGTTATTTTTCAACCCAACTGCTTTATTTGATGTTTATTTTCGAAGGAACTACATATTTTGATTTGTGTATATTTGTAACTGGCAAGGAGAGATGATGCTAGCATTATGCCATTATAAATAACACACATTATCCTTAAAATATCTGTTGTTCAGTGTTTTACTGATAATACTCTCTAAAAAGATGACTATTTGCAAATATAGCACATGAAAATATAATATTCTTATATATAATGCTTTCGTAGAGCCCCATTTTATTCAATCTGGCTCTAAAACTCTGTCATGTAATAAAGACAGTCTCCTGACTTGAAAATCTACAAATTGTGAAGTTCAAGGATCATGGACTCTTGGATCTGTCAGGGCTCTAAAGAACAATGTAGCCTAGGCCAGTCTGTGGTCTAGTGGTTAGGGGAGCCGGCTTCTACATGGCCAAACACAGTTTGAATCCTGGACGAGTGGCTTGAAAAACATGCTGAGAACATGAGTATGCATGCTCAGAATCCCAACAGAATGTAGACGTGGAGAATGGAGGAGCCGGCAGGTGGCATGGTAGTTAAAGGTGTTGGATTCCCACATGGCTGACTGCAGCTCGAGTCCTGAACCTGGTAGCTTGCTTTCTTGCTTTCCTTTTTTCTCTCTCTCTCTGCCTCTTTCTGGTAAAATTAAAAAATAATACTAACGAATGGAATTAATATTTTTTTAAAAAAATAAGTGGGGGAGAATGGATTGTGGTATGACCACACCCCATTTAGCCGTTGCTTTCTCCCTCTCCCACTCTTTGTCTCTCTCCAGTAAGAACTTACAGCCTTTGGCAATTGAAAAAACAAATGTAACCAAGTGATTTTCCCTTCTTCACTGACTTGTGGTTGAGGCAACAGAAACCCAGAAACCTGACATGGTATGGGAAGCAATATGACCATAATTCCCACTTTTTGCCTGTAGGACTTTTTATAGAAACTCCCATGGCTGTTATAATAATCTTGAGCACCAAGATAGAGCCTACGTGGCATTACCTGATATTTGTCCTTTTTACTGTTGACCAATAGGATACCAAATTGCTAATAAAGCTGAGGCTCTGGGCTATGTGAGGAATGTCTACATGCTCTTTAGTCACCACATTGTGTTCCTTCCCATCCTCAGGGCACCTCTGTCCCTATGGAGGCCACAAGTATCATGGTGGCTATTAGCTCATGGAGGATATACAAGGACTCTTAAATGAGCTAACTGAGCAGCTGAATTTGAGCTTGCTCCTCCTAGAAAGCCGTGAACAAATGGCCGCCCCTCTATTGGGTGGGAGAAGGAGATCCTGTGCCTTCTCCTGGGAGGGTGATGCTGACTCTTCGGGTACTGTGCTGGCCTCTCCCATAGCAGCTCTGAGAGCAGTCATTGTCACAAGCTGTATCAGCCCCAGCATCAGCACAAACCTGGGGAGGATAAAGAAGCAGACCGTGAGTGAGTCTTCCCCTTTCATTTGCCAAGGGAAAAAAATTAGTAAGTATTCCCTGGCACCAGAAAAAGGAGCCAGCAGAAGTTTTCAGACGAGTGTGGCATCACTTTTTCTGTTGGAACTGGAATGCTTTGGCTTTCCCAGAGGAGTTGGATGCCCAAGTGTGTTGTGTTTTATGTATCTGTTCTCAAAGTATTTCTGAGGGCTAAGTAGAATCCAAAGTTATTGTCCCTTTTAAAAGACAGAACAAGTAGGAGTGTCATTCACCTTTATTCACTCATGGAATTCCTCTTCATTCCTCAAAATTCTGCTCCTTGGTGAGCATCTCTGGGTAGCATTGTCAAATTTCCCCATGGAGTCTCCCAGAAGGAATGAGTCTCCTTCCTGTGTGCTCCCTCAACAAAAGTGCACACACCTCCTGGCCCATGGGGGTCTAATTATTTTCTTCATAAGTCTATTTCCTCAGACTGTGCTCCTCTATAGCACAGGGGGCTGACTTTCTTTATCTTCATAGACTCTTCCATGCCTTACCCATCCTCTCTCCACCCATTATCCACAAGTTCAGTTGTTTGTTTGTTTGTTTATTTTTCAGAGATTTTTTTCTATAGGATACATGGAGACAGAAAGTGAGAAAATAACTCCCCAGAGGGATGGTCACACTGCAATCCCTTCTCCATTCTCCTCTTGGGATCTTGGGCATGCACTCACACGCACCTGGTGGGTAGCATTGTCAAATTTCCCCATGGAGTCTCCCAGAAGGAATGAGTCTCCTTCCTGTGTGCTCCCTCAACAAAAGTGCACACACCTCCTGGCCCATGGGGGTCTAATTATTTTCTTCATAAGTCTATTTCCTCAGACTGTGCTCCTCTATAGCACAGGGGGCTGACTTTCTTTATCTTCATAGACTCTTCCATGCCTTACCCATCCTCTCTCCACCCATTATCCACAAGTTCAGTTGTTTGTTTGTTTGTTTATTTTTCAGAGATTTTTTTCTATAGGATACATGGAGACAGAAAGTGAGAAAATAACTCCCCAGAGGGATGGTCACACTGCAATCCCTTCTCCATTCTCCTCTTGGGATCTTGGGCATGCACTCACACGCACCTGGTGTGAGTTTTAAGCTGCCGGGTTCAGGACTCCAGCCGCAATCCACTACAGTGATATAACCATACACCATCTGCTGGTCCCCTCAAATTCAGTTTTGAAGCCTGCACATCAAAGACACAGAAAGAACAGGAGGAAAATGAGGAAAGTTAAGTATATTGCCCAAAGTTCCACAGTAAGACAGCATCAGAGTTCTTATATTTAGTGCAGTACTCAACTCTAAACTAGGTTGTCGTCATGCTTTCCTGATGGCCCACAAAGAGTGACATGTTTTTAAGAATGATTTCACTACTACAGAAATGAAGAACATACAATACAGCCCAGGCCAGTTAATTCTTAAGTATGATTAGACGATGGCTTATGGGCTCCATCTAAGCTTTAAATCAGGATCATTTTCAGGTCTAATGGAAATTACATGGTGGCTTTGGCTTCACAGGGAAGGAACTTGGAGCTAATCAGCCTCGGGAATGCCACCATCTGAGATGCCAAGGCAAAAACAAAGGAATGCAATCGATTCAAAGTCTCTCGTCAAGAACGTTCTGAGGCTGCAAGGCTGCTGAGATGAAATGGGACTGGAATCCTAGCCACAGGCTTAATTGCTTTGCAAGGGGCCACAGCTGTTGCTACAGGGACGAGCAGGGCAAAATCCTATTTTCTCACTTTCAACTTTCTGCTGACCTTGTTAGAGATCGTTTCTGAGCTGCCTGATGCCCATGCCTGTCCCAAACAGTTATTTCTTCAGTGTCCTGTGTCTTGTCTTTGCTTCTCCTTATATGCCCAGCATTTAACGTAGCGCCTGGAATGAGGCCCTTGTTCAAAAAATATCATTTTGATTATTTAATTAACTAAGCCACCGAAAGTAGAGTTTCAAAGGGAATGCTAGCTTCCTGGCACACAAGAGTAATGTCCTTTACTTTGTGAACCAAGATTCCCCTTGGACCTTTTGCTATTACAGGAACACAAAGAAAGGAGAAAATAACATGAAAAACACTTTCGGTCTAACGTATGACTCTGTCCGCACCGAATTTTCCATCCATATTCCATGAGCAAACCAACTGTTTTCAGGACATTTGTTTTTTCTTCTCCTTGTAATGACAACTGACCTTCAATAATGAATGACTTGCCATGCATTTGCAAGCGCTTCTGGCCTTTAAAATAGCTGAAATGACCTAAGACCGAAGAGAAGGATGGCACATGTAGACTTTGCCAGATCTGGAGAGTTATTGGCTTAAGTGGTGTTAAGCAGTGCCTGTGATTGGAAAATGAAATGAAACAGAATCTCCTCCCAGAATCAAGAATAGCCAAGCCCTGTCCTAAAATAAACAGGCCAAAGATGCATGGGTGGCAATGGCTTAATCCCCAAACCTGTTCTCCCCCCCCCCTTTATATCACTTAGGTTTCTAAACATTTGTCTCCACCTTCTATCTGCAGTCCTAGGCCAAACATTTCTTAAGGCTTTCTTCCTTTAGTATTAACCAATCTGCTGAACTCCTTTCAAAAGGAGTGCGTTAAGAATCAAAATTTTTGATGATTCTGATTCTTCTCAGTTGTTAAAGGATTTGAACCATTTTATAAATTTGGAAGTAAGCATCATCTTTGTGACTAAAAACTAGATTTTAATTATAACACATAAATAATGTATTTTTCTTCACTTCTCCAACTGTACAAGGCTCTTTTATCTCTCTCTCAGCACACCACTTGAGGCACAGATGATTGAATTCACATGGTTTTGCTGATGCTCGGGGAATGAAAAGTTCCTATAGGTTTTCTGGTCATAATATGGTGCAAATTTGAAGAAAAGGAATGTAGTTCTTAAAAATGTGTCTCTCTAGAGGGCCAACAGGTGGTGTGGAGGCTGCCTGGGTAGTTCAAGTCCCAAACCTGGTGACTTAAGAAACACACCAGGTGTGTGTGTGTGTGTGTGTGTGTGTGTGTGTTTGTGTGCCCAAAACCCTAACAGGAGAATAAAGGAGAAGAGATTGTGGAGTAACCATCTCCCTGGGGGGTGGTTTCTCACTTTCCCTTTTTCTCTCTGGCTAGTGCACACACCCTAAAACAACAACAACAAAAACAAACTACTGCTTCCTAGGAATCTATTGCATAGTAATAATAGCTTACACTAATACAGTACTTTATAATTTACAAAGTACACCATTAACTTTTTCCCATTGATTCTCATAATAAGTATATATCTGGCTTAGACACATTTAAAAAAAGATAGAATTTAAGGTCAGCAAGTGTAAGCTACTTTCTAGAGATATATAACTAAGCTGGACAAAGTTAAAACCCATATTTATTCTGTTCTCTGTATGGGATGTGCCCTTATGATATTTCCACCTAGTATAAAGTAACTCAGGAGGATGTGGGATCTAAGTGTGTGCTGCCGTCAATGAGTTCAAGGTGAGTGGAGAGTAGGAGGATGAAAAAGGTTATATTCCTAAAACAGTAGCCCAGAAAGGGACTGCAAATTCCGGTTGCAGCAGCATGGAAGAGAGCAGAGGACAGAGGAGGGTGGAGGGATATGTAAGGATAGATCTTTTCTCCCTGAAACGCTTGATTTCTAGACTTGACCTTAAAAGCTGTGGAAAACTGTTGCTCCAAGTCTGCCTTTCATCGTGTCTCAAGTCCCTGAGATCAACAACTGCAGGGCTCTGACTTTCTACTTGTAATGTTGGGTATTGCATAAATATTCACTTAGAGCTGCCACCTCCCTCTGACAGAGCCTTCCAGATGAAGTGAAAAACCAAGACTCCTGCCATTTGTAGTTATTAAAGGCCCCACAGTACCTTTTACAAGAATTGGGTGATTAACATTCACAGTCTTGGCCCATTTCCAACACAGAGGAAAGAACTGTGCTTCATCACTGCCTGCTTGCCCCCGCAGTTTCCACTGGATCTACTGCACAGAAACACAGTGCAGGGACTGAGACCCCAGTAGATCAGTCAGGCTAGAGTTATTGAGAAAAACCCATTGCTCGTTGCTTTAATTTAGGACATCTGAGGACCACCTGGATGCAGGAAACCGAATTTACCTCTGCCTTCAAAGGAAGAGAGAATCAAGGCTTTAGGAATAATTTACTTCAAACAATTTTGACTTCCCTGCCCTGGGCTACGTTGTAGAACCAACACTTTGTCCTCTCTGTGAAAGACACTGGCCCTGAGCAATGAGCAGATACCTTTTTCACCTGACAGATAATCACCTGTAGAAGTAGCTTTGCTTTAGGTTCTGAATGGCAGTTTTAACACTAAAATACCATACTTGTATTTTAGCTTTCTTAAAAATAAATCTCTCTGGAAGTCCCTTTCATAATAATGATTATAACAAAGAGCTTAGAAAATATCCTCATAACTAAGTTAGCAGAGAAGATTGTCTTTTTCTGTGAGGGCTGCAGTGCTTTGGCAGAAGAAAAATTTTGCCAAGTTCAGGACTCATTGAGATATCATGTTTTGAATTTCACATATTCTGGTATTCCAGCTTACATAGCCTTGGCCAAACAAACAAAGCAAATCACTCTTAATATGATATATAAAATGCCTTACTGAACAACAAGTGACACTTACTGAATAACTTGAGCCGAATATGACATCTGAAATACAGTAAGCGTCAAAGTATTCAAGGTTTGCAAAGGGAAAACATTATGTAGAAGATGAGAAAAAAACACCAAACATATTTCTAGGAATAAAATAATCACTTAGTAGTAGTATGCAAAGTGTTCATGAAAAAGCAGAGGTAATTCTGGTTTTGTTTTTGTTTTTTTAAGTTCACACATTTCTTTTCATGAGATGGAGAAAGACAGAAAGGAAATAAGAGATGGAAACAGAGAAAGAGAGAGAGAAGCGTTCTCAACAAGGTCTCATGCCACAACAGTCTTGCCCCAAGCACTCTCAGACAGTCAGGATCACACATGGCATAGCATGTACAGGTTGACCGGGAATTGAACCTCGATCTTCCATATGGCTTTCAGCATTGCAGTGTTACACTACCACTGTGCCATCATGGCTGGGCTTCCACCTTAAGGTTTTGACTTCAGAAAATAAATGATCACTAGAAGGTATTTTAATTTGTTTTTCAATAGAAAGTAACAAGAATTGATAGTGACTATTCATGGGGTTAACTTTTTAATCATTAATGTTTATGAAATGCATATAGAATATACATTTCTTCTGTAAGACAAAGAAAGTTAACAGTTTTACATGAATTGTACTGCCATCAACAGTGTTTTTGAGAAGCATGAGCCTCTTTGCAAATGATGTCTAATTGTCTCAGTGTTCTACTCATCAGTTTAATAATTGTTTTTTTCATTTTGTTGTAAACTTCTAACTTAAAATCTTCCTGCAAGTCACTTTGCTGAGAGTTTTAACCAGGCCTACAAATATGTCTACTTCACTAATTTTGTTCTGGTCTTGCTCACTTTTACCTGTGCTACTTCCTCCTTCTACCAATTTCTACTTCTCTTTCCAATATGTTCTATTATAACTCTAATAAAAGCAAGCACCTATTAAAAAAAAGCACAATCCATGATCATAGGTTCATGTAAAAGCATGTGCACAAAGAACTAGAATGTAGGTGCAGCTGTAGCGTCCCGGCGGTAACATAATACTCTGCAATGGCTGAAGCCATATGGAAGATGAGGATTTGGTTTCTGGGTCAACCTATATACTCCATACATCTTAGTTGTGTGCACACCCTTGCTCTTGTCTCTCTCATATACACCAAAAGAAATAAATAAAATAAAAGGCAAACAAACAAAATCCTAGAAAATAGAAGAGAAAACGTTGAGTTCCAAGGCAAGAGGCTAGGGGATATCACATGATATTTTCCTTTTCATTAGTGACTAATAAGACTAAAAGCATTTTTTTGTTATTTCCTGAATACCATCAGGCTTAGTTTGATTTGTGTAACATAAGCTTTTATATTTAGATTCTTTGTCATTTGATTAATGTTGAGCGTGTTGGAATTTGCTACGTAAAGAAGGGCCTATTTCCCATTGATATTTCAAAATAATATTTTTATCAAGTTGGGCAGTGTGTTGAGGGCCATTTTTCAAAGCAACAAAATTCACAACAGCAATTTTCCCAATTAAAGAAAATGATACTGAAGAAAAATGTTTTTTTTAAATAATAATGTCATTTGAAATAAGCATGCTAAAATTATTTTCACAAATATTTTCCTTGTCATTTTTATTCAACTTTATATATATATATATATAAAGTTCAGTGATAATGGGCCCTATGATGACAGAGTAGAGGGGGAGAGAGAGAAAGAGAGAGAGAGAGGAAGAAGGAACAAGTACAAAAGAGATCCTCCTTGTACTTGGTGTCTAAGGGAAGGTCTCTCTTGTAAGGAAACAATTGAAAGGAAAAGACTTGAAGTAAGTAAGAGAAAGAACATTAGAGAAGAGCATCAGCAAAGACCCTACAGCATGATGTAGAAACAGAGAGAGGCCTGTGGGGTGAGGACAGAACAAGCAAGAGGAACAAAACAGAGAGTTCAAAGAGGTTTCCAGGGGCCATATTTCCATGACACACTTTTAGACATGAGAGAGATTTTGCATTTTGAGTGAGACGAGATGCTTGTTAAGAGTTTGAGAGGAGTGGCACCTCTGTAGCACTGTGATTAAGTGCTGTGCACTGGGAGCCAGACCCCATAGGACCAATCAGGATTTAAACCTTGGCCCTGGAGGCTTGAAAAAGATGTTGGGTATGTGTACATGCATTACCAAAATTCTGATAAGAGAGAGAAATAGAGAAAAAAGAATTGCAGTATGATCACCCCCCACTGAGGGCTGCTTTTTCTCTCTCTCTCTCTCTCTCTCTCTCTCTCTCTAGCAAGCACACATGTCATCCAGCAATTAAAAAAATAAAGAAATAAAGATGACTAACTAAATGAATAATAAAATGCAAGATCTTTTTAAGGACTTGAGGTGATAAAAAGGACATAAACTGACAAGTTTTCAAGTTATTACTTTGGTGATGGAATTGAACATTAGGGAACAAGGATGCTAGAAGACTATTGAATTCTAAGGGAGAAGTCACAATGACATACCAAAAGCTACACCATGGAGGTGTTGAGGGACAATTGGGTTCTAGGTACATTTAATTAATAAAACAGGGTACTTCCTTTGGATTGAATGTGAGACATGATTTAAATAGAAAAGATCATTACGACTTGAAGGTTTTGCCCTTTGAATTCAGAAGAACAGTTATGATATGAGGAAGAATGTAGGTGGAACAAGGTTGGAGAGTGGTTAAAAAATCAGAGTTCTATTTCAAGCAAGTAAGTTGAAAATATTTATTGGAGCCTAAGTAGAAAAGTATTAGTGAGAGCTACAATCCTGGAATCACCAACTTGACTTTGGAAGCCACGACACTAGAAGAGATACTGAATAGTGAGTGTGGTCAGAGAAGAACCTAAGGATATGAGGCTCAGAAACCCTAACATAAAAAAAGATATCAAAAATGAGGAGAGTATCAGAGGGTGGCATGGTGGTTAAGGTGCCAATTCCACAGTTCAAGTTCTAGACCTTTTGGCTTGAAAAATACTGCGTGTGTCCAAAATCCCAAGAGGAGAATGAAGGGAAGGAATTACTGCATGGTCCTCCCTCCTGAGGGAGTGATTTTTTACTTTCTCTCTCTCTCTCTCTCTCTCTCTCTGTGTGTGTGTGTGTGTGTGTATCTGTGCCTTTATGGCAAGCACACATGACCTATGGTGAAAATATTTTTTAAATTTAAAATATGACAAGCAAGAGAGAAAATAATTAGCTAGCAACAAGAGTGAACAGACAGGAAAAAAAAAAAAAAAGTCCCAAAATCCAAGGAAGAAGATGACTGGAAAGAGCTAACTTACTTTGGCAATGAGAGGTCACTTCTGAACTTAGAAAATGCTGTTTGGATGGGTGATGGGGCAGAAAGTCATATTAGAGTTGACTCAGTGGAGCCTGGGAGGGAAATAGGAAGAGACCATGAGTGGAGATTATTTCTTTGAGGAGTTTTACTGTGAAGGGGAGCAGAAGTGAATGGCAATGTCAAGTCAAGGCAAGATATATATATATATATATATATATGTGTGTGTGTGTGTGTGTGTGTGTGTGTGTGTGTGTGTATATATATATATATATATGAGATTTTTGCTATAAGGTACATGTGCTCACCAGAAAGACAGAGACAGAGAGACAGAGACAGAAAGCAAGAAATCACCCCCCAGAGGGGCTGGTCATGCATCCCACAATCCCTTCTTCTCCATTCTCCTCTAGGGATCTTGGGCATGTGCCCAGCATGAGTTTAAGCCACCAGATCCAGGACTCGAACCATGGTTGACTGCATGGGATTCCAGCAATGTAACCATTATACCAACTGCTGGTCCCGTGGCAAGATATTTTTTTCAGTGATGGAATACGACATAGCTTGTTTGCTGAAGATAATAGTTTCATGGTAAGGAAAAGACTGATGATTCAGGAAGAAAATAAAGATTTTTAGAGAGATGCTACATTAGTGAGCTAGCCCTGCCATGACAATGTACCACAGACTAGATGGCTTAAATAGAAATTCATTTCCTCACAGTTTGTGAGGCTGTATGTCCAAAATCAAGGTGACATCAGAGTTGGCTTCTTATGAGGCCTTTCTCCTTAGCCTATCTTCTCTTTCTGAACTCAGAGTCTTTCTTCTGTACATGTCTATGCCATAATCTCCTCTTTCTATGAAGTAACTAGTCATATTAGATTAGGGGCCACTCCAATGACCTCGTTTAACCTTAATTACCTTTTGAAACACTCTACTTCCAAATACTGTCACATTATGAGGAACTGAGGGGTTAGGACTTCAACACAGGAATTTTGGGGAGACACAGTTCAGCTCATAACAGGTGCCTTCAGGTAGGACAGATGGATGGCCCCAATGTTATATGCAAAGGTTCTAGCACATCCATAACCAGAAAGGAGAAAACATGGAAACGAAAGTGCATAGTTTCTTAGGCTTAGTGCGGGGAGCACATAGCTGAGGATATCCAGATCAACAGCTGTGAGAGAAATTGGAGAAGATGCTATAGGTTTCATGATGAATTAAAAAAGATAAAATCGTCATCTAGAGGAGTGGCGATATGACTTGTAATGGGAAACAGAGTAGAATTGCTGAGCAGCACTAGGGTTTACCTAAAGTTAGAGGTCACAACTTTAACAGGAGGCCAATCCATAAGGTTGTGCATTTTCCCTCTCAGTTATGTTCATATGCTTGGGAATTACACAAAATAGGCAGATATTTAGGTAAAATTAGAGGGATTTTTTTGCTAAATGAATGTGTTGAAAGGAGAGAGGAATAAACAAGTCAAGTATGCATATATGGTGTGATTGTAATGATGAACTATGGAGCCAAAATCAGGAAGAAAAAGAGATAAGAAAAGATGATGAACTGTCTCTGTCTCTCTCTGGTGAGTGCACATGTCCTATGTGGAAAAAAATCTTTAAAAAAAAAAGAAGAAAGAAAAGATGAGCAAAAACAGAGGTAAATCAATAGAGCAAAGCTTCCTATTGAGTTAAAGAAGTGTTGGGGACAGAAGACTAGAGAGAATGAGTTTAAAAAGATAGGAAGCACTGCTCATAAAGAGGAACTATTGAAAAGATATCTGGAGTAGCTATAGTTATTGGTGATGACAACAGTGCAGTAAAACTATAAGAATAAGTGGTTTAGGAGGCTGACAGATGGCATGATGGTTAAGGCACTGGACTCCTACGTGGCCAACCACGGTTCAAGTCTCAGACCTGGCAGTTTGCTTTCTTACTTTCTCTCTCTGGTCAAATTAAAAAATAATAGTAAATAAAATTAAATAAATAATTCTTTAAAAAAAGAAAAAGTGGTTAATTAAGAGTCAGGAGTTCATAAAAAAATAGATTTTTCAGAGTACTGGTTATCCCTAAGGATTTAAAAATGTCATGAATTATTAGAGGTGTATTTTTAAAGAGTGAAATATCAATAAAGTGCTAAAATATTCAAGGTTGATGAAAGGGAGTGATCTCGAGGAGGTCTGCAGCTGACGGCAGCTAGAAAGAGTAGTACATGGTAGAGCCTGGGAACATGAGCTTATAATGAGTTGGGAAGGGAGGCGGTGAGGAGGAAAGTGTGGTAGGAAGGAAGAATGGAGAATGTCTGGGAGTCCCAGTGAAGAGTAGTGATGAATAGCAAGGTCACTTTAGACACTCTGGGTATAGAACAGAAAGCAGACACTGCCTGAGAGTACTAGGGAGAATAATATCCTCAGGGAAGAGTCTGGTTTGGGTTAAGATAAGGAAATGAAGCAGTTGAGGACTGGTGGATTTTTGCTGAAGACACAAATTGTGCTCCTGAGGGTACAGTGAAAGTGTTAGGTTGAAGAGAATGGTACAAATGGGTCAGGTTAGAGGAAGGGAGTTTGGTGACAAGGAGTGACCAGGGTTCCTATCTGACTGAGGCCAGAAGATGTTGCTGTTAAGGTAGGCAGAAGGCTCTGAGCAAGTTGCTACTGGCTGCTCCCCTGACAGCAGTACCAACTGGGAGAAAGGGACAGGAAGTGGTACCACTGGGTCTTATGTGATAGATGTTGGGGACAAAAAGATGTTGCTGCCAGTGAGGGCCTAGAGAAGTTATGAAGGGAGATGTGGGAAGAGTCAGGGAACTGTTCATTGTAATCCCCGAGGAATCACTGTACATCCAACATATTAACAGTGACCTACACTGCTCCACAGCACAGGCAAGGGGTCCAAACAGTGTTGGTTATGGATATGTATAAGTGTGACTACATAGTGGTGAGATTAATTCTTACTGTAGCTTATGATAGCAGCCTAATTAATGGCCATTTTTTGTTTGATGTTCAAATAGACATTATGATAACCTGCCAGAAAATCATATCCCAGAAAAGCCTATAGGCACTTAGCATAATGTAGGGGAATTAACATGAGAATTATAGTGTAAAGTCCTGAGCTCAAGGCAAGATTTTAATCCCTTTCTAGCCCTCTAAGGCAAACTTTTTAAACACTGAACTTCAGTTTACTCTTCTGGAAAACAGATTTAATTGTATCATCAAAATATGATTGTTGGGGGGACCAGCAGTTAGCATAATGGCTATGTCACTGGACTCCCATGTAGTCAACCGCGGTTCAAGTCCCAGACCCAGTGGCTTAAATTCATGCCGGGCGTGTGTGCGTGCATGCCCAAGATCCCGAGAGGAGAATGGAGGACAAGGGATGGCGACATGGCCATCCCCCCCTGGGGTGTGATTTCTCGCTTTCTGTCTCTGTGTCTCAGTGTCTCTCTGGCGAGCGCACACACCCTATAGCAAAAACCTCTTCTCTCCAAACAAATATGAGTTTTGGGGAACAGCAGTTGGTATAATGAGTATGTTGCTGGACTCCCATGTTGTTCACCGCCATTTGAGTCCCAGACCCAGAGGTTTAAACTCACATTGGGTGCGTGAGCATGCGTGCTCAAGCTCCTGAGAGGAGAGTGGAAGAGAAGGGATTGCGGCATGGCCATCCCCCCCGGGGGGTGATTCTTCTCTTTGTGTCTCTCTGCCTTTTTCTGCTGAGTGCAAGCACCCTATAGCAAAAACCTCTCAAAAACAAAACAAAGGGAACCAGCAGTTAGCGTAATGGCTATGTCACTGGACTCCCACGTAGTCGACCGTAGTTTGCATCCTGGAACCAGTGACTTAAAACCCATGCCAGGAGCGTGTGCGTGCATGCCCAAGATCCCGAGAGGAGAATGGAGAAGGGATTGTGGCATGACCATCCCCCCTAGGGAGTGATTTCTCACTTTCTGTCTCTATGTCTGTCTGTCTGGCGAGCGCACGCGCCCTATAGCAAAAACCTCTCCAAAAAAAAAGAAAAAAGAAAACAAACAAACAAACAAAAAACAGAACATGATTATTGTGAGGGTTAAATAGCATAGGTACTAAAATGAGTTTTAAGTATTATTACTAAAATGATGTTAATGAAACAGCATGACATCATATATAGATAAGTTTTAATTTAGAAATGGTTATAATAGGTGAGGCTTAGACTTTCCTTTGCCTGGCTTTTAACCCAATTTCTAAGCTCTCACCTACTTGAAGTCCCTCAGCTGAGAAGACCTCCAAGCTGGCTGTATCACCTTCCATCTGAAAGAAGTGACCATGAAACCTACATATTAGGTAGCTATATCCTGCAAACTTACCCAGCATGAATACCCCTCTTTTAATAAAAAGAAAAAATACAGTTATATAGGAGGTTATTTTGTACTCTTAGATATCCTCTTAAAAGATAAACTCACTGAAATGAAAAGAAACTCATTAGTGTTTTGGGAACCTCCCCAGGATATGCTTTGAAAGTACTTCTGGAATTTAATCCACAGTCCAGTGTTAGTCTATCAATAATCTTTTCTGATTCTTATCTCCCTGAAGAAAGGAGTGTTAATCTACGCAGCCAAAAATGGACGCAACCCAGGGTCATCACAAAACCCTGGGTCTCGTAGATTCTAGAATATGTTTCTGAGTAACTATTGGCCTTCAGTGGATGCTTGAACCAAGGATGGTTAAGAGAACTGCAGGTATATATTAAAAATGTAGGTACTTGAATGATGTAGGGCGATGTTGTACATTGTTTCAGTGTGCATTTTTTATAATACACACAAGCACACACAAATATACATGAATGCACATAACCTTACAACCCTGGGAAACAGGTTGCTGTAAAGTTATGCCTCACCTGTGGTTGCTTTGTGGACACAAACACCTGTAATTTTCATTGAAAATATCTCTAAGTGTCAGAGCTGAGACCCACAACTATAAGCCCTGCTTGTTTAGCTACAAATAAAGGGATCTCATTTCTACCCAACACTCGCCCCACACTGAGCATGTCCTTCAAAAGTGTTGTGTACTTCATGCCGATTTTCACGGCAGTATCTGTATGTGTACGGCTGGCTATCTGCCTGAACGAGGGGCAGAAAGTCTAGTCTTCCTCGAATCTGACCCTGTCCTTCATGACAACTGGTATACGGCTGCCCCCTGGAGGTTTAAGAAAGCGGGTTCCCATGAAGACAGATCAGAGGATCTATTGTTAAGTAGAGCTATTTCTATGTTGAAGCTAAAAGAGGTCAACTAGCAGTCTGGTTCAGAACTTCACAAATGAGGCGTGGAGGTTTAAGCATAAGGAATGGACTAACAGAGATGCAATCATTTTCAGAGATTCTGCCCAGCAATGCCACCATTTAGAAACTTACTGCAGCCTTTAAAACCAGGAAAACACGACTTTAAGTTATTGACATTGTTCAGGAAAATCATTTTTTTATAATATTTACTGAACACCTGCTATAGATAAGACAATGAGCTTAAATATGTGTATATATTATGCTTAGGAAAACCATTGTGTTTCGATATCAATGCTTTTCTCTGGTTGGTGGGATAATAATAAATTTTTAATTTTCTCTGAGAAAATCAATGAAGAAAAAGAAAGTACACCACCATTGGAATCCTAGAAGGCAGATTCCAATTTTTCTCAATTGCTGAGTTTGAAATCAAAACCAGCATTAAAGCAGGAGGGATGGGGGAAGCATTGGCTGTAAGTGGTATATGTAAGATTCTTGCTCTCCTGCAGAGAGAGAAAATGACTAAAGATTTGTTATCATTTTCTTTTCTAAGCAACGAGCCTACTCTTGAACCAGTTTTGAAATAGCTAAAATTCTATTTTTTTAAAGATGTAAGTTGCTGGACTCTATTTCATATTGACTAAGCTGAAAGTTGTCCAAACTCCTTTGAATAAGAGATTTAAGGATGAGGGCCATGCCACTTTCTGAGGGAGATTTCCCTTCTCAGTGGAGCTAAGCGCTATTTCCAAAATATCTGGCTGGATCTTAAAAGTCACTCATGACAGGTGATAATTGATTACATATTGAGTTTTGCCAGAAACTCTAATGTCATTGGCATATAGAGACAAGCATTAACACAGTGTGTTTGTGCAGAGGACTGGAACACAAATAGAGGGCTTCATAAATTAAATTTAATGTTTCATAGCTCTTCTTTAACTAAACAAAGTAGGTGTGGAAATTATTTTAAGTTAAAATTTATTTCTGTGCAAAATAAAAACCAGTTTCTGACTGTATATGTGGAAAAAGAAAGCAGAAGTTAAGGTCATGCAGGCACTAATTGAACATTATTTTTAAAAAGATGCTTTTATATCAAAAGCAAAAAAAAAGTTGAAATTTTAAATAATTTCAAACAGGGTCTGTGCACCAAAATTAATGAAAAATGCAGTAATTATACATGTACACACCATTGACTAGGAAAATTGTCGGTGGGTGACTTTTAATTAAATAAATTAATCTGTACATCCCATCTCAAACTTAATATGATAATTTCTATGTTATTAAAGGCCAAAGTTCTTTATTTTTAAGTAATTATTTTTATTAACTTTATTTATTTATTTATTTTAATTCAACCAGTGAGAAAAAGTGTGAGAGAGAGAGAGAGAAGGAAAGTGAGAAAACAATCCACCAGGTCTGGGACTCGAACCATGGTTGGCCATGTGGGAGTCCAGTGCCTTAGCCACCACACCACCTGCTGGCCCCAGAAATCAAAGCTCTTTGACCACTGAGAAAGTATTATGCTAAAGTACCTAAAATAAAAGTAATTGAAAGAAGATGAGTAAACTCAGTGATTTGGAGTAAAATTAAGCCTTCACTTTTAAGACAATAGCTGTTTAAAACATCCTGAATTACATTCGACCTTCTGGAGAAAAAGTAAGAAATCAATTGTCCATGAGTCAAATTAGACACAGACCAGCTTTACTTGGCCTATGTATAAATTTTTCTTTGTTTGTTATTGTTGTCATTTTTGTTGTTCCTGTTTTAAAAATTTTAGATGACCTTACAAAGGTTATCTGTTCTATCAAATTATACACAGGCTAACTATTGTCATATCCAGGCAAACTCACACATTTATAGTAACTGGTGTTTCTACATGCATTGCTGATCGTTTTGTCCTGTTTTTTAAGTCTATTTATTTCCCATGAGCAAGAGAGACAGAGAAGAAGTGGGAGAGCGAGATTCAGAGAGGCAGCACTCCCAAACAGGGTCCTCCACTTCCAGCATCTTCCAGCCCCAGATCACAGACTTGCGCCTACTGGATGCACTAGGGAGTGGGAGAAGTCTCTGGATGTGAACCCAGAACCTTCCCATGTGGGTCGGCCTCAAAGAGCATTCCCTATGCCACTGTCAGGCCCCTTGTTTTTGCTTTGATCTCTGTTCCAGAGTAATTTATTTCTTAAACTCCCAGTCACCATTCAGTAGAGACTGTGAAGTTTATTTAATGGGTCTGGAATCAGTACTGTTTTGCAAAAATTTGAATAGAGTAAAACTTAGCAGTGCATTATAGGTAAAAAAGTAAGCCTTATTTTATTAAACTTGTGCTTCATAAGCATATGTGTGTGTGCTTGCATGTATACAAACAGATTATGTGTACAAGTAAAAAATGTATTTTTTATCATGGGTAATAGTCCAAAAAGTCTGGAAAACACTGTTCTAGAAAGAATTCCATAGGGGTTAAAATCTTTCTTAAGATTATATTCAGATTATACATCCAATAGATGTCTGATTTATACCACAGATTATATCATTCCCACAAATACAGGGTGTATTCACTGAATAAATAAATTCTACTACATATTGGGTTATCAGAAATCATGAGGCTTTTTTTTTTTTTTTGGAGAGGTTTTCGCCATTGGGCACGTGCGCTTGCCAGACAGACAGAGACCGAGAGACAGAAAGTGAGAAATCAACCCCCAGGGGGATGGCCACACCACAATCCCTTCCCCTCCATTCTCCTCTCGGGATCTTGGGCACACACGCACACGTGCCCGGAGTGAGTTTTAAGCCACTGGGTCTGAGACTCGAACCACGGTTGACTATGTGGGAGTCCAGCGACATAGCCATTATGCTAACTGCTGGTCCCCAATGAGGCATTTTTGTATAGAAAAATATGTCATGACTTTTCTGAAAACCCAATACGTCAAGAATTTTTCAAATTCAAGCAGCTTATATTTATAAAGCTTAGGTACATTCTTTTCTTTATAAAGTTCACTTACTTATTTCTCTCATGAGAGAGAGGAAGAGAGAGAGAGAGAGAAGCACTCCACCATGGTCCTCATGCAATCTACCTTCAGACTCAGCCAGCCCTGATAATGGACATGCATGTGTTCACCCGGCATGCTCAGGGAAGTTCTAGGACACCAACCCAGAACCTTTCCCATGTGGGCCCAATTTGTGTTATCACTTTACCACCACCTGGCCCCTAGATACATTCATTTTTTCTTTTTTTAATTTTTGCCAAAGGTCATGTGCACTCACCAGAGAGAGTGGGAGAAGGAGAGAGGAAAGCATTCCTCAATAGGCCATGGTCACACCACAGTTTCTCCATTTCTCTATCCTACTGGAATTTTGGACATGTATGCTCATGTGCCTGGTGTGTTTTTGTTTTTCTTTTCTTTTTTCTTCTTTTTTATTTTTTGAGAAAGGTTTTTGCTATAGGGTGTATGTGCTCACCAGAGAGACAGAAGGTTAGAAATTATCCCCACCCCCTCGGAGGGATGGCCATGCACACACACAAGCCCAGTGTAAGTTTTAAACTACTTGGTCCGAGGGACCAGCAGTTAGCGTAATGGCTATGTCGCTGGACTCCCACATAGTCGACCGCGGTTCGAGTCCCAGACCAGGTGGCTTAAAACTCACGCTGGGCACATGTGCGTGTGTGCCCAAGATCCCGAGAGGAGAATGGAGGAGAAGGGATTGCGGCGTGACCATCCCCCCCTGGGGGGTGATTTCTCGCTTTCTGTCTCTCTGTCTCTCTCTGTCTGTCTGGCAAGTGCATGTGCCCTATAGCAAAAACCTCTCCAAAAAAAAAAAAAAAACTACTTGGTCCGAGACTCGAACTGTGATCAGTTACGTGGGAGTCCAGCGATGTGTAATCATTATGCCATATGCATTATGCCTTCTTTTTTCCTTGTTAAAGTGGCTTTTGCCTTAGGGCATGTTCACTCACCAGAGAGAGAGAGAGACAGAGACAGGGACAGAGACAGAGGCAGTGAGAGGAAAAGCAAGAAATCAACCTCCCCCCCAAAGTGGATGGTCACACTGTAGTTTCTTCTCCATTCTCCTCCCAGGATCTTGGGCATACACACACATGTGCCTAGTGTGATTTTCAAGCCACCAGCTCTGGGACTCAAACCACGGTTGGCCATCTGAGAGTCCAGTGACATAACCACTATGCCACCTGCTAGTCCCTTGCCTAAGTCTACCACAAGGGATCCAGCTACCTTAACCACAGCTATGCAGCTGGCCCAGAATCTGTTGGGCCACTTAGTGGCATGGTGATTAAGGCAATTGGATTTCTCATGGCTGTCTGCCTGGTTCTAGTTCTGAACCCAGTGGCTTGAAAAATATGCTGGACATGTGTGTATATGTCCAAAATTCCAAGAGGAAAATGAAGGAGAAGGGGTTATAATATAGCCATCCCTATTTCTCTCTATCCACCAAGTCTATGACCTTATAGCCAACGTAAAACAATAGATTATGTACCAAATCTCTTTCCAGTCAAGCTCCACTCACTTCCTATTTACCTCCCCCATCAATTCTTTCTTGGTTACCATGGCTGAAAGTGAAGAACTATTTCTCTTACTACCTTCCCAGTCAACTCATTTAGCAGATATTGTATAGACTTCGTGGCATTTCTTCTATTATTTTAATAAGTAGCACTGAAATCTCGTTGGCACGCACAAAATTTCTAAATATGTATGCTATTTTTCTTCCCTTACCTTTTTTTTAATTTATTTATTTACATTCATTCACTATATATCATTACAGCAAACAAAATGAGATTTCCCATCCAGAATACACTGTAAACTGGCATAATCAAGCACATCAACATACGAGTTATCGTCAACAAATAATTTTCCATTTCTTTCCTATATATTTTGTTATTTTTGCCATCCTTGATTCCCTATCCCTCACCCTCTGCCGTATCTCACCCTCCTCCCACACTGTCTCTGGTATCATGATTGTTTTCTATGCCTTTTCCCGCCATTTTATTTATTCGCTAATGAACTTAATTAATCTAAATATTTCCAATAGCAAGCGCAGCTGATATATACATATCCATGAACACAAGTCTGACTTTAGGCATAAACCTCAGTGAGTAGAATGAACATACTATAAAGTAGCACCTAGCTGGGGCTATATAGTTTACTGCAGTCATCAAATATGCATTTTTTTTAATTTCAAGAAAAATAGTTTTCATGGGGTTTTATTCTTCCTGAAACTTTTCAAAAATCAATTAATTTACATTCATCCCCTAATCATCGTAACAGCATACAAAAAGTGGTTTCCCATCCAGAATATACTGCATAGTGACTTAATCATGTAGGCTATCATCAATAATTTTCCATTTCTAGTTTCATACACACACACACACACACACACATACACACATATACTTACCCCTATGTATGACCCTCCGCCCCTTCCCACCCTCTTCTCACACTATCTCTGGTGTCTACAGTTGTCTTCCATTCCTTT